>NC_134353.1:523388283-523568283 GCF_048569485.1 Anomaloglossus baeobatrachus
AAATACTGAATGTAATCTTAGGCCAAGCATGCAACACGCAAAGAATGCAACTTAGAGTGACTTAATAAGATTTTTTATGTATTGTATAGGAACAGGGGAGAAAGTAAAGGATGGATGAATGAAAATCAAGTATTAAACTCATAATGTACAAATCACTTTACATTTGGCAATTTTTGTTGTTACAATTGACTGATTAATGTCCTGCAATCACTGTACAATTTTAACAAATTCCTTTTATATTATCTTAATCCCAGTTGTTACGTCAGGCGGAAAATGTCAACGTAGTTCTTCTTATAGTTACAGGAAATAAGAAGCTGGTGAACTTTAACTCTGTCTCAGTTATGTCAAAAATCTTTACTTAACCAGTACACTATGGTAAATAGTCTCTCGGTACCAGCCTGTCTCACTTGGAAGTTATCCTAGGGAAGATGATTCTTTGTCTTCGGTCCTTGGAATTCTGGTTTTGGTACTTGACCAAGTAATGTAGTCCTCCTCTGGAAGCGATATAGAGTATTTTGCCTTCGGCGTTTGACCGCGTAGCCTGGTCATCTTCTGATGATAATGAAATAGGGTGTTCGAACTTTGGGTTTCTCTGGTGACCGAAATTCAGAGTTTGGTCTTCAGGTTCCTTGGATGGCTGTGAAACTTAGTACCACTTTTGGATCAGCACACTTTCAGATGTTTCCACTGCAGACTACATGGGTCCGCTTTGTGCCGTATACATTTGTGGTGCCTCTGAGGCCTCAGGCGCCACAGTGTACTGCACCTGATTTTAGGTGCCGTGCTCATCCCGGATTCCTAGGTGACCAGTGCCGGTTCCACACAACAACACAAACTACACACAGCAGACTTCCCACCCCAATGGGGACTGGGACCAGGGTCGGATCACAAAGGGGGTCACGACAGTGGTTGGGTCTATAGGATGCCACTGCACTTAGGGTCTCCCGATCCACTGGGTCTGGGATTCAGGGTCAGGGAGGTGAGGTCACTGGGGAAAGGGAGGAGCCAAAGAATCGTTAGTGACAGTTGGAGTAGGGGAGTCAGGAGGGACTTTGGTTGAGAGAGGAGCTCACCGAGTGACGTCGGTGGGACATAGAAGTTACGGTCGCCGGAGGTATATGGTGCCAGTTCCCCTGGAACCCACGCAGTCGGGGTGTAGAGCCCTAGGTTAGGGAACGCTTCCAGCTTGCCTAATAAATCTACCGGGAGAGAAGATTTCACGTTTCTTCACCCACCACAGTGTCCAGGACACAGCAGCACATACAGCCTGGAAATTGAGACATAGAGCCAGCCCACTACAGATCTGTGCTGCCTGCGAATGGACCGGGACTTTTTACACAAAAAAAGGGGACCCCAAGTAGTTTCAAGCCATGGGGACCCACCAACAACAGATCACATAGAGGAAGGGCCCACCAGTCAAAATTCCGGCACCGGGATCCAAAGAGTTCTGGATCGCCTGGAGCCCATCTTGGTGGAGACTGGCACCCCGCGGGCATAAAAGACAATCAGACAATCAGTGAGTAAACATCTTGAAACACAGCCCCTGTGTCATCTGTTTACTTGCCGTCGCCCTGTGCCTCTGCGCCACCGTCACTACGACCACCATCATCCTCCCTGGGGCCGAGCTCTGCTTGCGGAGAGCTGAAACATCCTAGCTGCGTCACACCATCAGCCCCAGCAGTGAGAAAGACTACACAGCGGCGGCTCCCTCTTATAGCCACACACCGCAAGTGGAGTCACAATCTTTATTTAATTGCAAATAAAACTCCCATCATCACCATCATCATCCCCTTCATTTATTAAATACACTGTCAGGGTCACAGAGCTCGACCCCCGCTACCGCTGATGTCCCTGGATTAGTCCGCCTCGGTTCCGAGTACCCCCGGCCCTGGGGCGGGCGTGTCACATTCCTTCCCTAGGTAGTTTTGGCAACAATGCCACCTTCCAGTTAGATAGCGGTTAAGGTCAAATTTTACGCTTATAGCTTTTCCTGGTATGTGCAATGTGTGGACGATCTCAACTGATACTCCAACAATAGCGAGCCATCATGTGTACTTCCCATCTACTCTGATATTGCCTCCATGACTTTCAAATCTTAGTCTAATTGTTTAATTTGCTCATCAATGACTGCCGATAGGTTTTCATGGAAGTTAGCAACATGGCTATGAAGAAAATGCATCTTGATGAATATGTTGCAACCAAGCATTTTGTAGATTTATGGACAATTTTTGTGTAGTTGTTTACTTTTGTATTTCCAAAAAAGTCCTTTAAGGCTTTTGGGCTGTCAATGAATACACACCATTCAATTAAGTTATAGCCTGGAATTTCTGTTTTCTCAATTAAACCATATATGGTATGCAGGGCCGCCCCTAGGAATTTCAGGGCCCCATACTGGCAAAATTTTCGGGCCCCTTTGAGACTCCGTCCAGGCTCCACCCCTCAAACCTTCCTGCCGCCACTCTTTGAAAAACTATAATAAATATCTATATCTATATATTATGCACATACATATCACACACGCCCTGCTCCTCCAATCTCACACAGCCTGTACACACACACACACACGCACCCCCATATCACACACAGCCTGCGGCATCCCCCTATCACACACAGCATGAGGCACCCCCATATCACAAACAGCCTGCGCCACCCCCATTTCACACACAGCCTGCACACATATACACACAGCCTGCAGCAACCCCCGTCTTACACAGCCTGTACACATATATACACACACACACACAGGCTGCAGCACCCCCATGTTACACACAGCCTGTACACATATATATACACACACACACACAGGCTGCAGCAACCCCCGTCTTACACAGCCTGTACACATATATACACACGCACACACACACAGGCTGCAGCACCCCCATGTTACACACAGCCTGTACACATATATATATACACAGACACACACACACAGGCTGCAGCACCCCCATGTTACACACAGCCTGTACACACACACACACACACACACACACACATACAGGCTGCAGCACCCCCATGTTACACACAGCCTGTACACACACACACACACACACACAGGCTGCAGCACCCCCATGTTACACACAGCCTGTACACACACACACACCCACACACACACAGGCTGCAGCACCCCCATGTTACACACAGCCTGTATACACACACACACAGGCTGCAGCACCCCCATGTTACACACAGCCTGTACACACACACAGGCTGCAGCACCCCCATGTTACACACAGCCTGTAGTGTACACACACACACACACACACACAGGCTGCAGCACCCCCATGTTACACACAGCCTGTACACACACACACACACACACACACACAGGCTGCAGCACCCCCATGTTACACACAGCCTGTATACACACACACACAGGCTGCAGCACCCCCATGTTACACACAGCCTGTACACACACACAGGCTGCAGCACCCCCATGTTACACACAGCCTGTACACACACACACACACACACACACACACACAGGCTGCAGCACCCCCATGTTACACACAGCCTGTACACACACACACACACACACACAGGCTGCAGCACCCCCATGTTACACACAGCCTGTATACACACACACACACAGGCTGCAGCACCCCCATGTTACACACAGCCTGTACACACACACAGGCTGCAGCACCCCCATGTTACACACAGCCTGTAGTGTACACACACACACACACACACACACACACAGGCTGCAGCACCCCCATGTTACACACAGCCTGTACACACACACGCACACACACACGCACACACACACAGACACAGGCTGCAGCACCCCCATGTTACACACAGCCTCTACACACACACACACACACACAGGCTGCAGCACCCCCATGTTACTCACAGCCTGTACACACACACACAGGTTGTGTCGCGGGCGGAGGAGGGGACGCCGCGCTCTCCCACTGCTGCTCAGGTCTGGCTGCCGCGGCTGCTGCGGCCTGCTGCTACTCGGTGGCTCGAGCGATGGGCCGGATCCCGGGGACTCTAGCGGCGCTCCTCGCCCGTGAGTGAAAGGGGATTGAGATTTGAGATAGTCTATTGTCTGTGACGCCACCCACGGTTGTGGTGATTTGTTGACACCACCGCTGCTCTGTATGGGGATCCCGGGAATGATGGTAGGGAGCAGCTAGTTGTTGTGTTGCCCCTCCGTGGGTAGGGGTTGGTGATCCCGGGGCCCAGTGATGAGGTGGGTGATGCAGGGCTTGGTGGGCGCAGGGACGCGGGGGCAGCGCTGTGCCTTGCGGCACTGTGGTACTCACTCAGCCTGAGACAATGACACAGTTCTCGGTAAAACACACGGCTGGAAAGACGGTTCCCACGGACGGCTGCACTTGCTTTCCCCAGTAGGTGACGGTGACGGTCCCTCTGTCCTGCACCTATGTTGATGATGGTTGCGATGGGTTCCCACCGGTAACCCGCTCCCCGGCTTGGATATGGGCCGGAGGAGCCCTACTTTGCCCGCAGGCGCTGGCCCTGAGAAACTGGTGCCCTTGCGGTGGCGGTGTTCCTCCTTAATGGTTGGACTGTTGCCTTCAATCAGGACTTGGTTGTTTGGAGACAGACGTCCCCTTCACTGACGGATTTGGCAAATTATGGCGACTCCTAGCCTTGCCGGGGTCCGAGAGGCCCCTGCCCTGGTGCTGACCGTTCTTTGTATACTGCTCTAGACCACCGGGTCACCACCCGTCCGCGGTCCTTCCAGCGACCTCCGAGCAGTCACCCCTCCAGACAATCACCGCCGTCTGCTGACCTTGCTGTCTCTGTCCGGGCACACAGCCGGACCAACTTCAGGCTTTACTCCTGTCACTTTTCACTTTAGCTCCACTACTACTTCTCTTCTTTCTACTTTCACTTCCTTCCACTTTCTCCTCCTAAACTCATCTTAGCTTCACACGCTAGCTCTTCCCTGAGCTTACTCCTTCACGTCCCTAGCTGATCTCCTCTCTAGCCCTCAGCTAGACTTCAACTGCCCGGTTCTTCCCGCCTCCAGGGCTGTGAACTCCTCGGTGGGCGGAGCCAACCGCCTGGCCCACCCCCTGGTGTGGACACCAGCTCCTGGGGGAAGGCAACAAGGATTTTTGGGTTAGCTTAGATGTTCCTAACTGGGGTGTAGGGTGTGGTGGTGTGATGACCTGTGACCCCTGGCTTGCCCAGGGCGTCACATTCCCCCTTAGCAAAATGCAGACCGTCCGCGGGCTGCTCGTCCCACACCGGTTTTATTTTCTGTAATATATATAACACTAAAACAGTAACATATATACATTTTATTACATCTTCCCATAACGGGAGGCACTTTTCTTAAACGTTGCAAACAGTTGACGGTTACGGTTTCCGCTCTCTCCCACCCAAGCAACCTGGCCCTCATGCTGCCCCTAAAACCCAGGCAGCACCCCTTGACCCAAGTCCAGCACAAGTTACCCGAGCGGGATCTGTCCTTCCCCTCCAGAGGGTAGCCACCGGTCCCTATGGTGGCTGGGCCCCAGCCGGCTCTACTGCGGGCCCTCCCTCCAACCTGCCTCTCCGGAGGCGGCACTGCGGAAACGGTAATGGTAAACAACTATTTACATTCCACTTAACGTTTGTGGTTGCCCTGCAAGTTCACGGGCTTGTCCATGGAAAGTTCTCCATGCAAACTTTTTAAACGGTCCCCTCGGGGACAACGGTGCCGGCAACGGCCGGTTGCAAATCACGGTAGAATAATCAGGTTTCTTTTCGGTAATCATCTTATCATCTTTCAACTTTCAAACAAACTCAGTGGTGGTCCCAACGGGGACTGCTGCAGCGGGCATCCGCTGCCCTACTCCGGGTAGTCGGCTTCATCTGAGGGAGGGGGTGCAGAACCCACTCGGCTCTCCTGGCTGCCCCTTAGTTTTGCGTCCAGGGCAAACCACCCCCTCTCTCCACAGTGCCGGGTGTACTGCACAATGTCGCCCGGCATTAGGTTGCGGCCGGGATGCTCTTCAGGCAGGTGGGCATTTACATCCCACCAGGCTACAAACACTTCGGCCTCCAGGCCCGGTTCATATATAAACCCGTAGCCCCGGCGGACATCAAACCGCCTCACCTGCCCCTCGTACAGCGGGCCCCGGACACGGAATGTGGCCTGGCGGAGATTCTCCTTCTCCCTTATTGCTCGGGCCACCAGCTCGGCCTTTTTCCTTTCTCTTTCACCGATCTCCAGGCCCAGCGGTACCGGCTCCCTATCCCAATACGGCGCTGCTGCGAGCTCCGGCGCACGGGTCGGGCCCCGCGGGACATTCTGGACGCTGCCCATTGTGTCTTGGCCTTGGGCGCTGCCTTACAGCAACAACCCGGCGCTACCTCAGCCGAGGTGTGGGGGATGGGCACAGGGGCTTTCCGCTGCTGGGCCTTCGGCTCGCAGCGGGTCATCAGCTCCGGCTCGGGGGACTTCTCGGGGGATGCCTCCGGTGCAGACTTCGGGGCCTTCCATGGCAACACCTCCGGTCGACTACGGGCTCCGGCTACAGGTCGGCCCGCCTGGGCGGGGACGCTGGGTATTGCTACCGGTTGCGGTGGTAGCAGGCCTAGTGGCGGGGTCACGGCCTCCGCTACGGGTTGCGAGGGAGGCAGCGGGGGGAGAGGGCTTGGACCGGGTCCCGCAGCCGCGATGACCGGCCCTTTAAGGGCATCGGGGCGTGGGTCACTCACCCTCCCTTCCTCCGCTTCCTCCTCGCATCTCCACACGGCTGCTATAACGTCCGCCATGTCGGTCTCCCACTCCTCCATGAGGAGCTGCATCCTGACCTGCAGCCGTTGGTAGAGCTGCGCGGTCTGGATCTCCACCCACGCCGCAGTTCCAGGCGCGGGGGCTACGGTGTCGCGGGACGGCATCCACATGGTGACTTCTTCCAGGAACAGGGTGACTGCAGAGTCCTGGCGTCTCTGCTTTTATAGCTGCTTTCACATGCAGCCAGCCGCCATTGCGTCCCCCTTAGCTTCTTTCCGGCCCCTCCTCTCTTGGGACGGGGTTTTGGCCTTCGCACCTCTGCTACTCGAGAAGACGCTCGAGCATAAACTTTTCGCGCCAAAGATGGCGACTTCTGAAATTTTTCAGCCGGATCCCTCCGGCGGTCACAAGGCGCACCTCCACCAAACGGCAGAGTGGTAAGATCCTGTTCGTGACGCCAAACTGTCGCGGGCCGAGGAGGGGACGCCGCGCTCTCCCACTGCTGCTTGGGTTCGGCTGCCGCGGCTGCTGCGACCTGCTGCTGCTCGGTGGCTCGAGCGATGGGCCGGTTCCCGGGGACTCTAGCGGCGCTCCTCGCCCGTGAATGAAAGGGGATTGGGATTTGGGATAGTCTATTGTCCGAGACGCCACCCACGGTTGTGGTGATTTGTTGACACCACCGCTGCTCTGTATGGGGATCCCGGGAATGATGGTAGGGAGCAGCTAGTTGTTGTGTTGCCCCTCCGTGGGTAGGGGTTGGTGATCCCGAGGCCCAGTGATGAGGTGGGTGATGCAGGGCTTGGTGGACGCAGGGACGCGGGGGCAGCGTTGTGCCTTGCGGCACTGTGGTACTCACTCAGCCTGAGACAATGACACAGTTCTCGGTAAAACACACGGCTAGAAAGACGGTTCCCACGGACGGCTGCACTTGCTTTCCCCAGTAGGTGACGGTGACGGTCCCTCTGTCCTGCACCTATGTTGATGATGGTTGCGATGGGTTCCCACCGGTAACCCGCTCCCCGGCTTGGATATGGGCCAGAGGAGCCCTACTTTGCCCGCAGGCGCTGGCCCTGAGAAACTGGTGCCCTGGCGGTGGCGGTGTTCCTCCTTAATGGTTGGACTGTTGCCTTCAATCGGGACTTGGTTGTTTGGAGACAGACGTCCCCTTCACTGACGGATTTGGCAAATTATGGCGACTCCTAGCCTTGCCGGGGTCCGAGAGGCCCCTGCCCTGGTGCTGACCGTTCTTTGTATACTGCTCCAGACCACCGGGTCACGACCCATCCGCGGTCCTTCCAGCGACCTCCGAGCAGTCACCCCTCCAGACAATCACCGCCGTCTGCTGACCTTGCTGTCTCTGTCTGGGCACACAGCCGGACCAACTTCAGGCTTTACTCCTGTCCTGTCACTTTTCAATTTAGCTCCATTTCTACTTCTCTTCTTTCTACTTTCACTTCCTTCCACTTTCTCCTCCTAAACTCATCTTAGCTTCACACTCTAGCTCTTCCCTGAGCTTACTCCTTCACGTCCCTAGCTGATCTCCTCTCTAGCCCTCAGCTAGACTTCAACTGCCCGGTTCTTCCCGCCTCCAGGGCTGTGAACTCCTCGGTGGGCAGAGCCAACTGCCTGGCCCACCCCCTGGTGTGGACACCAGCTCCTGGAGGAAGGCAACAAGGATTTTTGGGTTAGCTTAGATGTTCCTAACTGGGGTGTAGGGTGTGGTGGTGTGATGACCTGTGACCCCTGGCTTGCCCAGGGCGTCACAGTTGCAGCACCCCCATGTTACACACAGCCTGTACACACACATACACACAGGCTGCAGCACCCCCATGTTACACACAGTCTGTACACACACACACAAGCTGCAGCACCCACATGTTACACACAGCCTGTACACACACACACAGGCTGCAGCACCCCCATGTTACACACAGCCTGTACACACACACACACACACACAGGCTGCAGCACCCCCATGTTACACACAGCCTGTATACACACACACACAGGCTGCAGCACCCCCATGTTACACACAGCCTGTACACACACACAGGCTGCAGCATCCCCATGTTACACACAGCCTGTAGTGTATACACACACACACAGGCTGCAGCACCCCCATGTTACACACAGCCTGTACACACACACACACACACACACAGACACAGGCTGCAGCACCCCCATGTTACACACAGCCTCTACACACACACACACACACACACACACACACACACAGGCTGCAGCACCCCCATGTTACACACAGCCTGTACACACGCACACAGGCTGCAGCACCCCCATGTTACACACAGCCTGTACACACACATACACACAGGCTGCAGCACCCCCATGTTACACACAGCCTGTACACACACACACACACACACACACACACACAGACACAGGCTGCAGCACCCCCATGTTACACACAGCCTCTACACACACACACACACACACACACACAGGCTGCAGCACCGCCATGTTACACACAGCCTGTACACACGCACACAGGCTGCAGCACCCCCATGTTACACACAGCCTGTACACACACATACACACAGGCTGCAGCACCCCCATGTTACACACAGCCTGTAGTGTACACACACACACACACAAGCTGCAGCACCCTCATGTTACACACAGCCTGTACACACACACAGGCTGCAGCACCCCCATGTTACACACAGCCTGTACACACACACACACACACAAACACACATTACCTCATCTTGCAGTTCCAGATGGTGCACAGCAGGAGAGGAGACACTTGGATCTGCACGGAGGCTGCAGAAGTTCCAGTCACTTTTCCTGTGATGAGATCAGGCACATGATTAGTCAGCTGACATGGAAGGTCCTGAATTTACAGTTCCTTCACCTTCTCAGCTCCTGCAGCCTCCGTTGTGGTCCGGTACGTTTCCTGTCCTGATCTGCAGAGCAGGAAGAGAGGTGGCAGCTCTCTATGAACGGCCCGGGCCCCCCTCATTGCCCTAATGGTGGCCCCCTTGGGGCCCAATGAGCAGATGAATGAAAGGGGAGGGGCCCGGGCTGACAGCCGGGCCCCCCTCCTAGCTTCTGCTCACCGGGCCCCCTACAGGAGTCACAGTAGTAATGCCCTGATGGTGACCCTGATGGTATGGCAAAATAAAAAGCCACTGCCATTTCTAAAGTATTGCAGAAATGCACATTTCTGGTTCAAAAGTAGGATACCTTTGCTCCGTTTTTCATATGCAGTCTTGATGCTAGGTGTTGTGAAGCCTTTCTTGATAGTAACAAATTTTGTGCCAAATCATTCAACTCATGCTGGTCAAATCCTTTACGAACCGAAACATCTTCAATTTCAAAGTCTTCATCATTGCTATCACTTTATACTTCTCTAAAATGCTGTTCTTGAATAGAGGGTAATTCAAGGAAAACTGGCACTAGAATTTCAGCTGAATAAGGCACTAGAAATATAGCTGATTTATAGCTAATGGTAGACTAGGATAGTCTATTTTATATTTAAATTTCCTTGTTATATCCTGAAGTTGTCGCTGTACAAAAGTAATAGTCACTGGAATGATCTTTTGGTTTTCGACAAACCATGGGTACACCAGATGACATCCTATCACGTGTTCCCTTTTTCCACATCCGTAAATAGTGATGGGCAATCCCGAACTATAAAGATCGGGGATCGTACCAATCACATAGTGATCGTGTACACGATGCCGATCATGAGCTTTCCTGGGAAGCGCATGTTACAGATCAGGTCCAGTTCAGGTCCAGGGGGTGTAAAAAAAAGCACATTATTAAAAAACATTATGATCATACTTACAGTTCCCACGACACATCCTGCAGACTCTGTCTTCCAGCCGCTTCTGCTTCCGCGTCCGATCATTGCTGTGCCCCTCGGTAAGCACCACTGCCTAAAGGACCTTGCATGACATCATAGCCATGTGACCAGTCTGGTGTGAATGTTGTACAGACATTGGCTTACAGACTAGTCACATGACTATGACGTCATTGAAGGTCCTGTTAACTGAACTTTGACTGTCACTGTGCTAGTGTCGCGCATCATGGCACACAATCTCTCGACAGGAGCGGGTCAACTGCATGTATTTCCATGCAGCTGAGGCGTTCCTGTCTGGAGAGTGTCAGGTCGTGCGGTGTGATGGAATGCGAGACGCAAGTGGAATCATACCCTCACTGTCAGCCTGCTTCTCGCTCTGTACAGAGCGATGTAGCAGAGCTGACATGGCTCTTTCTGCTTCTCTCTCCGTAGAGCCACTTGTCTTTACAGAGTGATGAGGCAAAGCTGACATTGCTGTCCTTGTGGACTGGATGAGTCCGGGTAAAGCACCTGGAAATGGTGCTAAGAAATAATGCACCATTTCCAGGGGTGGCTGCGGGCTGCGGAAAATCACAGTCCTCAGCTGACTGGCTTTACCTGACTGGCAATCAAAATACGGCAGGTGCCCAAGCATTTTTTTTTAATTTTTGTAAATAATTAAGAAAAAAAAAATGGGCTTTCCTGTATTTTGATTGCCAGCCAAGGTAAAGCCTGGCAAAATAGGGTGGCAGCCCATAGCTGTCCGCTTTATCTGCGCTGAGAATCATAAATACCATGAAGCGCTGTCCTTTTTTTAAATTATTTATTTTTGTACAACTATACATATAGTGTATTGCGGCATATAAATCACATAGGAGATGCTCGGGGCACATACATCACAGGAGGGGCTGGGGCACATATACATCACAGGAGAGATTGGGGGCATTTGTACATCACAGGAAATGCTGGGGGAATAAAAATCACAGTAGACACTGGGGGCATATACATCACAGGGGCTTGGGCATATGAATCAGAGGCTAGGAATATACATCACAGGAAGGGATGGGGTATACCCATCACAGAAGGAGCTGGGGCATCTATACATCACTGGAGAGGCTGGGGAATCAATAAATCACTGGAAAGGTTGGTGGCATATACATCACAAGAGGGGCTGTGCATATACACCAGAAAAGGAGCTGGGGGCATATATACATTATAGGAGACACTGGGGGCATACACATCACAGAAGGTGCTGGGGCCATATACATCACAGGAGACATTGGGGCATATACATCACAGAAGGAGCTGGGACATATACATCATAGGAAGGTTGAGGACATACACATAACATGAGACACTGTGGGCATATACGTCACTGGAGAAATTGGGGCATATGCATTGCAGGAGACACTTGGGGTATTTCCATCACAGGAGATGTTCGGGGCACATATACAACAAAGGAGATGATTGCAGCATAAATATCACAGGAGAGACTGGGGCATATACATCACAGGAGGGGCTGAGACATATACATCTCAAGAGATGATGGGACACAGACAACACTGGGACACATAGATATTACTGAGGGGCACAGCCATCACTGGAGGGTATCTATATCACTGGGATGCATGTACATAGCTGTGGGGCACAGACATCACTGGGGAGGCACATACAGCACTGGGGAGACAAAGACATCACTGGGGACATGGACAGCACTTGAGGGCACAGCCAGCTTTGAGGTGCAGAAACAGCAATGGGGAGACACAGACAACACTGGAGAGTAACAGACAGTACTAGGGGCATAAACCGCACTTAGGGCACAGATAACATTTAGCCACACAGACAGCACTGGGGGGCATGGACATCACTGGGGGAGCATAGACATCACTGAGGGAGTACACACATCACTGGGGGGCATGGACATCACTGGGGGAGCATAAACATCACTGAGGGAGTACACACATCACTGGGGAAGTATTCAGTAGTGAATGCGGTGTGCATATGGTGGCAGTGTATGTTGGGGTTTAAAGGGCCTGCAGCCAGTAACTTGCAGCTGCCGTCTGAGCACTGCAGTCCCTGGAAATCTGCCCAGGGGTTGCAGAAAAGGTCGGCCCAAAGGCAGGAAGATCCTCACCCCTGCACTACAGCTTTGAATGTAAGACTACATTCATTTTATAGACAATCATCTTGGCTATCTCATACATAAATTTGACTTGCAACTATTTAGTATATGATTAGTTACACAAATTCATGCCATGTCACTCCAGTTTTACTAATTTGCTTATGATGATGGAAAAATATTTTCTTCCTGCACACTACAAATTACAACCTGTTCTCTGTAGCTCATTGTGTTATTAGGTTGATTCCCAAGTGAACAGTGACTGGTTCTATTCAGGAAGCAGCCATGAAAAGTTCTCTGAAGATTTTCCAACAAAAGAGAAATAGCACTATCCAGCTCATCAATAGCGGTCTCTCGAACAATAAAGTTGCCAAATTGCATCATGTGAGTTCCATGACAGTTGGAAGAATAATAAATAAAATCCATCCATCCATTCAAAAGCCAGGAAGGGGATGTCCAGGCAAAATATCAGAGTCAACAAGTTGGCTTATCACAAGGTCTATCAGTTCTGGCATGACAAACACGGCAGTGTAAGGGGCTGTTACAGGCTTTGGTGACTGTGTCTGAGTCTGAGTCTCACATGTTCTTGTGGAACTCTGCTTATTAAATTAATTCCCTTTCCTTTGAGGAAGAGAGGATTAATGCCAAGTTTTCTTTAAGCAGCTCCTGACTCCTGGTCAGGTTTTTTCCCGGTTTGGACAACACCCAGGTTCGGTAAATACCCTCTCCTTCTGCTAGAGGGTGCGGGTTATTTCCTATCATTTGGAATCTGAGCCAAGAGGTGGAAGGAGCTGTTATTTTTGTTTCTAAGTAGTGTTTTGGCTGCAGCATTCGCTTCTTGCTGCAGCATCTTCAGGTATGTCTGTTTAGGTTTGGAAGTTTCCCAGTTAGATTCCCCCTCCGCTTTTTATATTGTTTCCCCTTTTAGAGACTCCTTTGTGTGTGGTTTCCGTGTGTACAAGTACCCCGGTTTGTCTATTTTTGTTGGTGGGGTGTAGTCTTCTATTCTTGCCCATTCCCCCACTTGGTGGTTTGTGGAGGGGGCTTCATAACAGCAGGGACAAGGACAGGAGATAGGGTCTAGGTTAGAGGCCTGGACCTCCCTGCCATTAAAAGTACCTCTGCGTATTAAGGTGAGCTCAGGGGCCCCAGCCTTAGGGCGATTATAGGCTTCCCTGTGTTCACCGAAGACATCCATGACAACCATGTAGAAGAGACCTGGCATCAGATTTCCATCGAGACATGCTTGAACCTGATCAAAAGCATGCCCAGAAGGATTCAGGCAGCATTGAAAGCCAATCTGTATACCTAATCATATCCTAAATAGTAGGAAGTGAAATTTATGTATGAGATAGCCCCATTCAAAGCTGTAGTGGATAGTGAGATATAGAGCCTGAAAGTCAAAAGTCTAAAACATTGTTACCCTTTTGCTTGTCAGTGTATATATAACTTTTGTAACAATACCACCATAGCAGTGATCAAATTAAGCCTTTCCATAAGTTCCTGAGTACTAGGCTGTAAAGCTTGTATCATCCCCTCTCATAATTGTCTTAATCAACCTATCAAAAAAAATACCTCAAGCTGCAAAATAAAGTGTAAACCGTAACCATTGTTTTAATTTTAATTTCATAAATCAATAGTACACATGAAGCAACTTTGTAATTTTTTTTGTCAGACAAATCTGCTTCTTTCTCTGGCAGAATTGATCAGTCATTATCAAAATTCTCATTACTGAGGTAAAATCTGTATTCAGTGAAGACTTTCCCATTACTAAGATAGGAGATGGCAGTTGTTACTGAAGAGATTCTATGTATATGGAAGAGGGAGGAGCAGGAGGTGGAGCTCTGCCTGTAGCCCCTCCCTCTCCATATAGCCCCTTCCTCTGCATATAGCTCCTCCCTCCTCCCATCCTCATAGAATCTCATCAGTAACAACTGCCATCTTCTCTCAGTAATGGGAAAGTCTTCACTGAACACAGATTTTACCTCAGAATTGAGAATTTTGATATTAACTGATCAATTCTGGCAGAGAAAGAAGCAAATATGTCTGATAAGATATATTACAAAGTTGCTTATTTTCTTGTGTACTATTGATTTATGAAATTAAAATTAAAATGACAGTTATGGTTTAAGCAAAATATGGAACATGTTCTAATTTTCTAACAAAAGCATGTGGCAACCTCAAAGCGCATTAATATGTCTGTACTAAAGATTAACAGCTGTTTTTTATTGTATCTGTAAGTTTTCCGATACGCCCAATGATCTTACTAATTCTCTCATGCGTGTTAATATTTAAACAGATAAAATGTTACGCTCTAAAAAGTGGTTCTCATCATTAGTCATTGAGTTAACACAGTTTAGATGTTTCACATTTAACTAAAGACAACATAAAACATTGCTTCTGCGAATGAAGGTTGGTAAATGATCTAATTCAGTATGTTGTAGTAGGAAACATGAGAACCAGTATTTTTCCATTTTCTTAGATACTTTTAAATAATAATATTTGTAAATTTTTATTGCATATGATGCTCTTTAGTCACACACACTTTATTCTATTATTTTTGAATAAAAAAAAAGTGTGGCATTTGTTGCACTTAAAGGCCTCGTTACACGCTACGATTTATCTGACGATCTCAGTAGTGATGTGACATGCCCAGATCGTAGTTACAATTTGCCGAGATCGCACATAGGTGGTTTATTAGCGGTCACACGTAACGATCTCACAAACGATGCAACAGCGATCAGTGATATATTGTTTGACCAAGGCGGTCGTGTGGCTGTTGTTCGTCGTTGGCAGGGTGTCAAACGTAACAATATGTCTGCTGCAATCCAAACGATGAACAATATTTTGAAACTGAACGACATTTAAACGATCAACGATTTTCAACCTATTTGCGATCGTTCGGAGTCGCACGTAGGTGTCACTCGCAACAATGTTGCTAACGATGACGGAAGTGCGTCACGAAAACCGTGACCCCAACGACATATCATCAGATAAATAATAGCATGTAACGCCGCCTTAACTCCGCCTTTAGACAAGTGGAGCCATTTTGCCTGGATAACAACATACAATATTTCCCAGCCTTTATCAAGGAAGAAAGATCTTGCAAGATTTGTATACTTTGCCTGATGAACATCTGGAAAATTGTAAACAAAATGATTAGATATGCCCTCTGAGCATTTATTATGCTAGGCAGGCCTATTAGAAAAAAATGCAGTTTTCTAGCATTAATGTGGGCAATATGTCATAAACAACCTCTATTTCAATTGTTAAAAGAGAAAACTTTCCACATGACCTCTTATTTATTTTAGATATTTTATTTAAGAACACCATCACTGTGTAGATTAATAGTAGGATAGAGAACAAGAACTTTTATACAAAAATATATACATAGTGCAAGACGCCTCAGATAATTGATAATTCTGTGGTCCTGCCACAAATAGAAATTTCAACATTTAAATACTGATTGATAATCTGTGGTCCTGCCACACGATCTCAGTGGAGATATAAAGATTTTGATACTTGGGTGGGCCTCCAAAACATAAATATGACTGAAGATAAATGCTAATTGATAATTCTATGCTCTTAGCGCAAATAGATATTTCAGCATATAAATACTGTTTGGTAGTGCTGTGCTCCCTCAACAGTATCTCAGGAGAGATAAAAAGATTTTTTTGGAAGTTGGAGTGAGGTTTTTTTAGATTTGGCTATCTTAGGAGGATATCTGTTTGTACAGGTAACTATTACTGTGGAGAATTATTAGGCAACTTAATAAAAGCCAAATATATTCCCATCTCACTTGTTTATTTTCACCAGGTAAGCCAATATAACTGCACAAAATTTAGTAATAAATATTTATGACATGCAAAAACAAAACCCAAAAAAGTTAGTGACCAATATAGCCATCTTTTTTTTATGCTGACACTCAACAGCCTACCATCCATAGATTCTTTCAGTTGCTTGATCTGTTTACCATCAACATTGCATGCAGCAGCCACCACAGTCTTCCAGACACTGTTCCGAGAGGTGTACTGTTTTCCCTCCCTGTAGATCTCACATTTTATGAGGGACCACAGGTTCTCTATGGGGTCCAGATCAGGTAAACAAGGGGACCATATCATTGTTTTTTCATCTTTTAGACATTTACTGGCCAGCCACGCTGCGGAGTAGTTGGATGCATGTGATGGAGCATTGTCCTGCATGAAAATCATGTTTTTCTTGAACGATACCGACTTCTTCCTGTACCATTGCTTGAAGAAGTTGTCTTCCAGAAACTGGCAGTAGCTCTGGGAGTTGAGCTTCACCCCATCCTCAACCCGAAAAGGTCCCACAAGTTCATCTTTGATGATACCAGCCCATACCAGTACCCCACCTCCCCCGTCTGAGTCGAAGTGGAGTTCTCTGCCCTTTACTGATCCAGCCTCTGGCCCATCAATCTGGCCCATCAAGAGTCACTCTCATTTCATCAGTCCATAAAACCTTTGAAAAATCAGTCTTAAGATATTTCTTATTTCTTGGCCCAGTCTTGACATTTTATCTTATGTTTCTTGTTCAAAGGTGGTCGTTTTTCAGCCTTCCTTATCTTGGCCATGTCCCTGAGTATGGCAGACCTTGTGCTTTTTGATACTCTAGTAACGTTGCAGCTCTGAAATATGGCCAAACTGGTGGAAAATGGCATCTTGGCAGCTTCACGCTTGATTTTCCTCAATTCATGGGCAATTATTTTGCACCTTTTTTGCCCAATAAGCTTCTTGCGATCCTGTTGGTTATTTGCCATGAAGCGCTTGATTATTCGGTAATCACGCTTCAAAAGTTTGGCAACTTCAAGACTGCTGCATCCCTCTGCAAGACAACTCGCAATTTTGGAATTTTCAGAGCCCGTCAAATCTCTCTTCTGACCCATTTTTCCAAAGGAAAGGAAGTGGCTTAATAATTAAGCACACATTATATAGGGTATTGATGTCATTACACCACACCCCTCCTCATTACTGAGATGCACATCACCTGATTTACTTAATTGGTAGTTGTCTCTCAAGCCTATACAGCTTGAAGTAGGACAACATATATAAAAAGTAGCATGTGATAAAAATACTCATTTGCCTAATATTTCTGCACACAGTGTAGAGAATAGAGTAGATGTAGCCCTAACAAAGAATGTTTTGTCTTAGATTGCAGCAGCAAGAACTATCATGCTCCAATCCCTGCCTTTATTCCTGTAATCCAAACTTTTGCCTTCTCCTGCAGCTATCTCTAAAGTGAATGCAGGTAACAGTTGTATTAATAGGGAATTTAATAAATGTGGCCCTGACAAGGGACTTTTCGTTTTAGGCTGCAGCAGCAAGGACTGAAAGGCTATAATCCCTGCCTATATGCCTGTAACACAAATCTACTCCTCCTCCAGCCGTTAGCCCAATAATAAATGCAGGTAACAGTGGTATTAAAAGGGAATAGAATAGATGTAACCCTGACAAGGGATCGTTGGTTTGATCAAAATACTCATTTGCCTAATAATTCTGCACACAGTATATATATATATATATATATATATATATATATATATATATACTAATATATCTATGATATCTATGCTCTTGGCAAAAAAATACATTTCAGCATATAAATACTGATTGGAAATTCTGTGCTCCAACCACACTATCTTAGCAAATAAATACTGACTGTTAATTTAGTGACAGGTGACTGACCGGTGTGGGCATAGGGTTGGGAAACAGCTGGTTAATAGAGGTGAAGGATACATCAAACATGAGCGAGAAATCCCTAGGTCATGGTGGAAGGGGGAATAGGCAAGGTGTTCGAGGTGTATGTGGGGTAGGTGTGAAAGTTACTGAAAGCTCTACTGATCAAACTTCAGCTCGTTTTATCCAAAGACAACTGACAACTTCTGTTCCTGAATAGGCTACTTGACTCCCTTTCATTGGCAGCTATACAGCAGTACTACTTGTAGATGAGGCACAGAAAGAGTATGTGCTACATTGGATGGCAAGTGCTGCAATAAGTGACATCTCCTCCTCTTCCTCCATCTCACCGCTCAACATCACACACAGTACAGCCCTCAGAGGTGGCACCCCAACTACATTTGTTTCCCCCCACATCATAAGTCTCCAGCTGCCCAACTGACTGTGTGGGACCACAGATGGGAGAGTCTGCAGAGCAGACAATACCACCTGTTATTTGAAAAACTTTGTGTCTGAAAGGGTACATTTCACTATTGACACCAGGACAAGCAAGCATGGCCAGGGGTGTTATAGCTCACTGACTGGGCACTGGGTGGCACTGGTGGATGTGTGGCCTGGCATAGAATGAGCTGCTCCACAAGTCTTAAAATCCCCAAGGCTTGTGGGACAAACCTCTGTATCTTCAACTTCCTGCACTGATTCTGCCTCCTCCACCTCCTTTAGAGCCTCCACCTGCACCCTTAAACTCACCCATAATATTATTATTATTTATTATTATAGCGCCACTTATTCCATGGCGCTTTACATATGAAAGGGGTATAAATAATAAGGACAAGTACAATAATCATAAACAATACAAGGCACAGACTGGTACAGGAGGATAGAGGTCCCTGCCCGCGAGGGCTCACAGTCTACAAGGAATAGGCGAGGATACAGTAGGTTAGGATAGAGCTGGTTGTTCGGCATTATATCGGACTGAGTGTTACGACAGGTTGCAGGCTTGTTGGAAGAGGTGGGTCATTAGGTTCCTTTTGAAGCTTGTCAAGGTAGGCGAGAGTCTAATATGTTGTGGCAGAGCATTCCAGAGTATGAGGGAGGCATGTGATAAATCTTGGATGCGATGGTGGGAAGAGGAGATGAGAGGGAAGCAGAGGAGGAGATCTTGTGAGGATCGAAGGCTACATGCAGGTAAGTACTGGGTGACTAGATCACAGATGTAGGGAGGAGACAAGTTGTGGATGGCTTTGTATGTCAATTGTAGTGTTTTGAACTGGAGTCGTTGGGCAATGGGAAGCCAGTGAAGGGATTGGCAGAGAGGAGTGGTCGGGAAGTAGTGGGGGGACAGGTGGATTAGCCGGGCAGCATAGTTTAGAATAGATTGTAGGGGTGCGAGACTGTTAGAAGGGAGGCCACAGAGTAGGAGTTTGCAATAATCTAGGCGCAAAATAATAAGGCCATGTACTGGGGTTTTTGCAGCTTCTTGGGAAAGAAATGTATAAATCTGACACACATTTCAGCAGTGCAGAGAGAATCCTCCCCACCTTCACACTGCGCAGCCAGAACTCATTTACCACAATCAGGCAATGATGAAATTAAGCATGGAAGAGCTGCTGCAGAAGGCATGGTCACTGTGTGCTCACTTCTTTCATTCGCAAACCATGGCTCATCAACTTGCATTGCTACAGGGGTCTTTTGACCTACTAGTTAAGTGGTTGACATGCGATGTGCCGACACGGTGGAATTTCACTCTGCACATGTTGCAGGGACTGTAGTAGCAGAGATGAGCCCTGGTGTGGTATGTCATGACGCATAGCCTGGGCCAACATAGTCTGGTTGTGGGGCAAATCATGCTCTTTGAGTGGCCACAGATGAAGGACCTCTGCACCCTTCTGTACAGCTTTCAAATGGCCACTAAGATGGTTAGCGCTGACGATGCTGTCACCAGCATCCCTATTCTGGTCATCAAGATAATGGAATACCCTTTGAATAATATGTGAGAGTAGGTTTTTGTCCTAAAGTAAGAAGAGAAAGCAGAGGATGATGCGGAAGGGATACCAATATCTCTAAGGCGGGCTTTGCACACTACGACATCGCAGGTGCGATGTCGGTGGGGTCAAATCGAAAGTGACGCACATCCGGCGTCGCAGTCGATATCGTAGTGTGCAAATCCTTTTTGATACGATTAATGAGCGCAAAAGCATCGTTATTGTATCATCAGTGTAGGGTCCGACACTTCCATAATGCTGGTGCAGCAACAGGTACGATGTATATCCTCGTTCCAACGGCAGCACACATCGCTGTGTGTGAAGCCGCAGGAGCAAGGCACATCTCCTACCTGC
Source organism: Anomaloglossus baeobatrachus (assembly GCF_048569485.1). Lineage (NCBI taxonomy): Eukaryota > Metazoa > Chordata > Amphibia > Anura > Aromobatidae > Anomaloglossus > Anomaloglossus baeobatrachus. The sequence goes on from NC_134353.1 coordinate 523,408,937, forward strand.
GTCCCGGCTGCAATGCGGAAGGAAGGAGGTGGGCGGGATATTTACATCCCGCTCATCTTCGCCCCTCTGCTGCTATTGGCCGCCTGCCGTGTGACGTCGCTGTGACGCCGTACGACCTGCCCCCTTAGGAAGGAGGCGGGTCGCAGGCCAGAGCGACGTCGCAGGACAGGTAAGTGCATGTGAAGCTGGCGTAGCGATAATGTTCGCTACGCCAGCAATCACAAGATATCGCTGCTGCGATGGGGGTGGGGACTATCGCGCTCGAAATTGCAGCATCGGCTTGCGATGTCGCAGCGTGCAAAGTACCCCTAAGGTCCAGAGTGTTGTTGCACAGGTGGGTGACATTAGAGCATGGAGTATAGCAATCGAGGAAGGCTTATGGTACCAGACAAACTGTTAGTGAAGGTGCAGGAGCCAAAGAACAAATGGAGGAGAATAAGGAGGAAGACGTGGTGGGCACGCAACAGTCAGGAGATGATACCAATACTGTTATGAAAAAAAATAGTGCTGACTTTTGGGTTGTCATTCTGTTAGAGCTACGGTACAAGAGTCAATTTTGCCAGAAGCTTCCTCCCCTGGAAAGGGACATGTGCATGCTGTAGAATTGAAACAAGCATGTACACAATCTTAAGAGTGGTTTTCCCCAAGACTACAATGAGGCATATAGTGTGTATTGCAGTTCTAGACTTACAACCATGGGATCGTCAAGTCGTCATCACAGAAACATTAGCAGTAGCAGAAGTTTAACCCCTTCACAACCGACCGATTTTTCGCTTTACGCTTTTTTTCGCCATTCTTCTTCTGAGAGACGTAACTTTTTTTTCAGTCAATATGGTCATGTGAGGGCTCATTTTTTGCAAAACGAGCTGCACTTTTAAATGAAACCATAAGTTTTACCATATAGTGTACTGGAAACCGGCAAAAAAAATCCAAATGCAGAAAAATTGCAATAAAGTGTGATAGCACTTTTGTTTTTGAGATATTTTATTCACTGTGTTCACTATATGGTAAAACTGATGTGTGGGTGTGATGCCTCAGGTCAGTGCGAGTTCGTAGACACCAAACATGTGTAGGTTTACTTTTACATAAGGGGTTAAAAAAATCGGATGTTTGTCTGAAAAAAGTGGCGCACGTTTTACGCCATATTCCGTGACCAGTAGCGTTGTGATTTTTTGGGATCTATGGCTCAGTGATGGCTTATTTTTTTGCATCTCGAGCTGACGTTTTTACCTGTACCATTTTTGCGCAGATGCTACGTTTTGATCGCCTGTTATTGCATTTTGCGCAAAAGTTGTGGCGACAAAAAAATATCATTTTGACGTTTGGAATTTTTTTGCCGCTACGCCATTTACTGATCAGACTAATTGATTTTATATTTTGATAGATCGGGCGTTTCTGAATATGGCGATAACAAATGTGTGTATATTTTTTTATTTTTTTAACCCTTTAATTTTCAAGGGGGCGAAAGGGGGGTGGTGATTTGAACTTTTAGGTTTTTTTGTTTTTTTAATTTTTTAAAACTTTTTTTTTTATTTTACTAGTGCCCCTAGGGAGCTATATGGATCAACAATCCGATCGCTCTGCCCTATCTGCTGATCACAGGTACACAGCTGTAAACAGCAGATACGCTCACTTTCTGCTTCACTCGGCCATTGGGCCGAGTGAAACAAAGTAATTCATGGCAGGTACAGGAGTCATAACATGACCCTGTGCTACCATGACAACTACTGGAGATCACGTGATCACCTCTAGCTGTTCCCTGAAAGTGTAGACCGCCTAACTTTCATCAAGATGAACAAGTCATGGATCTCCAAAAGCTTTTTCACTTTTTCAGTCGCAGACTGTGCAGACTAGGTGATGGTGTAGTTTTCAGTGTGCTGCATTGATATTGTGTTATTGTAGTATGTGACACCTTTGTTGTAGATTCTGTGGTTGCTATTGCCACTGATGTTGATGCTGATGTTACTAACAAGTGCCTTGTTGGAGCAACAATCAAAATGTGTAGCCACTGTTACTTTTACAATTTGGCTTTTTTTATGTATGAAGCGCCTAATATTCCTCCTATTCCTCCTTCTTTTGCTTCCTTCTGAGTCACGACAGGACAATTTTTTTAAAGGGAACCAAACATCAGGATTTTCATGTATAAGGTGCAGCCAGTGCAGTACTGGCACTACGAGGCACGGTGTGTACATACCATCAGGGGGCAGCTCGGGTGTTTATAAAGTTGGATTTCACTGCCTAAAGTTTGAAAAATCAAGCACTATTTGATTGACGTGTGCACCACTCTCCTAATGTCCGGGCGGGTTATGCATGTGTATCCCCGCCTCCCCGCCGCCTGTTCCTCCCTCTCTCTGGTTGTATTCAAATTTCTTTCTTCAGAAACATGGCGCTGGAGTTGGCACCTGCACATAGCAAATAATTTTAATGACAAATAGCCAACAGGGTCGCAAGAAGTTGGCCAAAAAAGGTGCAAAATAACTGCCCATGAATTGAGGAAAATCAAGCGTGAAGCTGCCAAGATGCCATTTGCCACCAGTTTGGCCCTATTTCAGAGCTGCAACGTTAATGGAGCATCAAAAAGCACAAGGTCTGCCATACTCAGGGACATGGCCAAGATAAGGAAGGCGGAAAAACGATCACCTTTGAACAAGAAACATAAGATAAAACGTCAAGACTGGGCCAAGAAATATCTTAAGACTGATTTTTCAAAGGTTTTATGGACTGATGAAATGAGAGTGACTCTTGATGGCCAGATGGATGGGTCAGTAAAGGGCAGAGAACTCCACTCCGATTCAGACGCCAGCAAGGTGGAGGTGGGGTACTGGTATGGGCTGGTATCATCAAAGATGAACTTGTGGGACCTTTTCGGGTTGAGGATGGAGTGACGGTCAACTCCCAGACCTACTGCCAATTTCTGGAAGACAACTATTTCAAGCAGTGGTACAGGAAGAAGTCGGTATCGTTCAAGAAAAACATGATTTTCATGCAGGACAATGCTCCATCACATGCATCCAACTACTCCACAGCGTGGCTGGCTAGTAAATGTCTAAAAGATGAATAAATAATGACATGGCCCCCTTGTTCACCTGATCTGGACCCCATAGAGCAGTGTTCCCCAACTCCAGTCCTCAAGGCCCACCAACAGTGCAGGTTTTTGGGATTTCATTAGTATTGCACAGGTGATAATGTAATTACCTGCCTAGGTGCTGGTTCCAACAGCAGTGCAATGCTAAGGAAATCCTGAAAACATGCACTGTTGGTGGGCCTTGAGGACTGGAGTTGGGGAACCCTGCCATAGAGAACCTGTGGTCCCTTATAAAATGTAAGATCTACAGGGAGGGAAAAGAGTACACCTCTTGGAATAGTGTCTGGGAGGCTGTGGTGGCTGCTGCACGCAATGTTGATCGTAAACAGATCAAGCAACTGACAGAATCTATGGATGGTAGGCTGTTGAGTGTCATCATAAAGAAAGGTGCTATATTGGTCATTAATTTTTTGGGTTTTGTTTTTGCATTTCAGAAACGTTTATTTCTAAATTTTGTGCAGTTATATTGGTTTACCTGGTGAAACTAAACAAGTAAGATGGAAATATTTTTTGTTTTTTATTAAGTTGCCTAATAATTCTGCACAGTAATAGTTGCCTGCACAAACAGATATCCTCCTAAGATAGCCAAATCTAAAAAAAAACCACTCCAACTTCCAAAAATATTAAGCTTTAATATTTATGAGTCTCTTGGGTTGATTGAGAACATAGTTGTTGATAAATAATTAAAAAAATCCTTTAAAATAAAACTTGCCTAATAATTCTGCACACAATGTAACTTAAACACTTTTGTATAGACTTATATACCTTTATTTTATATAACATTTCCATTGTATTTGGTAGTAAAAGATTAAAAGGAAGCACATTTCTCGTCAGGGTGGTGTAGGTTTTCAGATTGGCTGATGTGGCTGATCTTAATTATGACGGCATTCCAGATGTTTTATTTATTTCCCTTATAGGAAATGGCTTTGGACAGCTTCATACAACCAAGCAACGTCACAGAACAATTAGAGAAGGCTCAGCTTATATTTGCCACACTTATGTACATGAAAATTGACACTTTCTTTTGTCATGTTGAAATATGTTTGAGAAAAAAAAAGTTTTGTTGCCATTAATTTTTAACAGAATCTCATATGTGGCATGGTCAAGTTTAACGGAATGGACACACACATCCATTAAAAAAACAATGCAGGAACAGTTCCATAAAATAAGGTCGGTCCATGTACTGTCCATTTTTAAAATAGCACAATGAGCTTCTTTCTTTCCTGGGTCAAATTAACTTTCTATAACATTTAAAAAGAAGTATACTTAACCCTTGTCTGACACCATGAAAAAAAAAATCACTAGTTGTATCAATTTGCATGGAGTCATATTGACCATATGTTACCAGACAAGCATTCTGACATTCATTTAGCATCCATTAACAGATCATGGAGCAAGTTTTGATGTATAGAAAAGGCTCCGGAGCAGAGCCCACTTCACACTTGGCAGATGCTGGTTCACATAAAAAGGTGTCAGCTGTATCTGACCATATAAACACCACTGTCAATTTCTGACATCTGCATTTAAATGGGGGTGAAGGGCAGTCTGAATGTGATCTTATGCACATGTTGATGTAAGCACTATCAAAATGAACTTTTAAGTGGTGTAAATGTAGCACCCCTGAACCAATTAGGGCACTACAAGGTACTGCATCCTGCCAAAGATACAGGGCCTACCCCCAGAGACCTGGAAGACCAGTGTCGGTAACAGCAAAACACATTAAAATCCAAGGTTTCCCATCCACAGTCTGGTGACAGACTAGAGTGGACTCAATCGATAGCCACCCATTTGTGGAGCCGTTTCAGTCCACTAGATGACAACCAGGTGGGAGGGAATGGACAGTTAGGGAGTTAGTAAGTAGAAGTGAGAGAGAACGGACGTAACTGCACCGATGGGAGTGTGACGGTGACCTGAGGGCCCAGGCGTGTGGTTGCCGGTGGAGTACAGCAAAGTACTCCCAGAACCATAGCACTGATGGGGTACAAAGCCCTTGGTCAGGCAAACGCTTCAGGCAGACCTGATAAAATCTGCACAGTGAGGGGACCATCCAGGACCTCACTGACCATAGAAGTCCGGGGGCACCAGCAGTAATGGGAGAACCAGGGACCGGAATGGAACACTGACCCTACAGGGTTTACACTGCCCACCGTATGTACCAGAGACTGAGACAAAAAGGAGGGGACCCTAAGACACTCCAAGCCACGGGGACCCACCAATTTGAGAGAAAGGCAGGGGAAAGAAGCCACCAGGTCACCAACCTGGCACTGGGACTAAGAGAACCAGAGGTTTTTACCAGCCTTCCTCCGGGTACCAGTTACCATCTACTGTGAGTAAAGATAACCAGTTACACAGCAACCCCTCATGTGGCCTACCTTCTATCCACACCTAACTCCATCACCTACCTCCTGGAGCCCCAGCCCTACTTGCGGAGGGCCCAAATCCAGGCTGCCGTCAACATCAGCCCCAGTGGAGAGACTGTGCAGCGGCGGTTCTATCTCAATAACTGCAACCCGCAAGTGGCGTCACGACATAAACTTTAGTCAACAATCTCCTGTATATAACCCCTTTTAAAGTGACCCCCAGGGTCACGGAACCAGGCAATGGCCACCCAGTGACACTTCCCAGTAGTACACCGCCCGGGACCAAGTACCCCAAAGCTCTGAGGTAGGACATAAAAACTTAAAATTGTACAAATCTTACTGCAAATATATTAAAATAATAATTTTATTTGATCAAAAAATAAAATATAAATAAAATAAACGATGCCTGATAACATCATGGAGAAATACCAATGATATATAGATACAGTACAAAATGTAAATAACAATCAAATCAAAGGACATATGGATATAGAAGACATATACTGGACCCAAACTGTGGTATGTGGCTGAATAAGTAAGATTAGACAGATGGTAAGAAATAGTAGCCAAACGCGATGGATAACAAAATGTCTCAATCTCATTATATAGGCTAAATGCTGAATAATAAGAGTCCAAAAAGAGTGTAAATAGTAAGCATAGTAAGTTTAAAATACACTCGAACAACAAAGGCTAAACACATGATGGCCATGTCATACCATACGTATAATACAGGATTGCCGTAAACTCATAGTGAGGGCATTTCCAATGGCCCCTTGGAAGAAGTCACGGCAAAACGCGTCTGTGTCTTCTTTGCTAATTCGCCATGATGATATATATCACCCATTCTTTAGTCTCTATATTTTTTATTTTTTGATCTAATAAAGTTATCATCTTAATATACAGTATATGCGGTCATATTTTTAGGTTTTGTATTTGTATGCTTTTATGACTCCATTTCCATCGTTCACATTGGCCCACTGGCTTGCTGCCAGTATTTGTATGTTGTAGAGCAGAGATAACTTTGGGCACAGAAAACGATAAGAAGATGAAAACAAGATGGATCATGCTATGATGACCATAATTTAGGAGACACTAGTATTCAAGGAAAAAAAAATAATTGAACTAAATTGTTGGAGATCATCTAAGCTGACTTGCTGACTGTGTATAATGGTAGCTAGAAGATTTATGAATCCAGCTCTGCCCTCTACAAGCAGTTGTCAACACTCCTTAGACCCAAAGCCATTTATAATACTGTCGTCAGAAAGTTCTTTGGCCATCATCAGCGACCTAGGCACAACAGTTATCTCCGCACCCTGCATCTTTGCACGTATTTCCCTGACTATAGCTCAGGATCTATAGAAAATAATTAGAGTTAAGCATTTACAAAATGAATCAACCTTTTATATAAAAATGTATCAACATCTAAAATGTTAAGTGGTGCTTACTAATGACAATTAAATACCAGTATCAAACACCAATTAAATAAAGGCTTTATGAAAAAAGTGACAACTGAGATGAAAATCCATAATTAATTATGTGTTACCATGAATATCTAAATAATACTTGGACATTAGGTATGACCTTGTGAAATGATACTTTTTTTGCAGTGCTTGCCAGGATCATAAAAGCACCAGAATCACAGAATGTAACGTTTGGATCAGAAGTGTCTCTGAGGTGTACAGCATCCGGCATCCCAGTCCCTTCTATAAGGTGGTTTGAAAATGGAAAATCAGTAAGTATATTTCACTGATCCTGAACTAATACTATTAGTAATTACTCATAGCCATTTGGTTAAAAATTTAACATGAAGAGATACTGCATGTGTTGTCACAAATTGCTTGTCAATGATTTAGGAAAAACGTAAAGGGGTTGTCCTTTACTTGGACAACTCTTTCTAATTTCTCATGTTTCCCCCAGGTAACATAAAAAAACCTATACTCATTTCCCATATGGGAGCTGTTCCAGTGGTATCTGGGCTCGCTTAAATGATGTCATGTGATCCCCACCTCCAATCAGCCCCAGTTTCTTCTCCCCGCCTTCGGACCAAACAAGCCATCATCAGCGGCAGCGCTCGCTTCCTGTTTATTAACTTGTTTGGTCTGAAGGTGCAGAGACAGCAGCCGGCACTGATTGGAAGCGGGAATCTAGAGACATCAAAACCCCACGTGATCCCCAGCTCTACTTTTTTTGGGGGGAGTGCAACAGGTAGCTCTAAAGTTCAAGTTCTGTTCCTTTCTAAAGAGGCTATTTTTATATTCTTATCTTACTGAGAAAATAAATGGAGACCTGTTGAGTTGGGTCCTCTTCCATTGTCATTGACAGGACGTTGTTGTTTAATCAAGATGGTAAGGTTATTGTAACCTGTGCAGGATTTGTCAATGATACACAGGCCCTTAAGGCCACTTTACACACAGCGACATCGCTAGCGATGTCGCTGCCGATTGCACCCACCCCTGTCGTTTGTACATCACGGGCAAATCGCTGCCCGTGGCGCACAATAATGTTAGTCCCCGTCACACATACTTACCTGCCTAGCGACGTTGCTGTGTCCGACAAACTGCCTCTTTTCTAAGGGGGCGGATTGTGCAGTGTCATAGTGACTTCACACAGCAATCGGCCAAGAGAAGCGGAGGGGCAGAGAGCAGCCAAAGGAAAGACACGCCCCCATCGTTGCCAGAGAACGCAGGTAAGCTGTTGTTCGTCATTCCCGGGGTGTCACACATAGCGATGTGTGCTGCATCTGGAACGACGAACAACCTACATCCACAACAACCAACGAGATTTTGAAAATAAACGATGTGTCAACGATCAATGATTAGGTGAGTATTTTTGATCATTAACACTCGCTCGGAGCTGTTTACACGCAACAACATCGCTAACGACGCCGGATGTGTGTCACGAACACCGTGACCTCGACGAGATCTCGTTTGCGATATCATTGTGTGTAAATGGGCCTTTAAACTTAGCTATAAACAAGATTATATGGAATAAGAGGCTTTAATAATATTAAAAAAAGTGTTTATGTGTAAAAGTTAAGGGGATCTAGTTGTTCCAGATTTATATAGCTACTATTTGGCATGTATAAGCAAGATTCTAGGAGAATAGTCAAATGCTGGTCGAGGTATATACATTCACCTGAATAGCATCTTTTGCTGCACTCGCTTTATTTAAATACATAAGTGCTCACAGTAAGGTCTCAGCATCTATCAAATATAAAGAATATATTGCTAATCAAAGATTTGTTTTGGATTGTATCTGTAAACTGTTTGACCCGAACTTTACTAGACATCTAAATGTTTGGAATTTATCAGGATGAAGGTATTTGCTCCACTTAAACATTATACATAAGAGGGAGTCATTAAATCATACCCGTTGTTTTCATTTTTATTTCATAAATCAATAGTACACATAAAAATAAGCAACTTTGTAATATAACTTATCAGACAAATTTGCTTCTTTCTCTGCCAGAATTGATCAGTAATTATCAAAATTCTCAATTCTGAGGTAAAATCTGTATTCTAATAGATGCATATCCATTACTAACCCCTGGGCTTGATGTCAGCTGTCAATTCCCAGCTGACATCAACCTCACAAGTATTAGGCTATGTGCCCATGTTGCATTCTATTACGCAGAGTGTAAGTCACTGCATGTGCATCTCAGAACGCAGCTGAAAAGCTGCGTTCTGAGACGCATTATAACTGCAGAATTTCTGCTGAATTCATGCATTCTGGATGCTTCCAGAACGCACATTTTTGACAGTGCGGTCCCACTCGGCTCTGCTGCATTCCCATAGACTTGCAGCAGAGCCGAGTGGGACCGCGCTTTCAAAAAGAGTGGTGAAAGAGGGTGTTTTTTTGTCTTTTACTTCAAATAAAGGATTTTTTTGGGTGCATGATTTTATTTACTTTCACTTACAGGTTAATCATTGGGGGTGTCTCATAGACGCCTGCAATGATTAACGTAGGACTTAGTGGCAGCTATGGGCTGCCATTAACTCCTTATTACCCAGATTGCCACCGCACCAGGGCAATTCTGGATGAGCCGGGTAGAGTCCCGGGACTGTCGCATCTAATTGATGCGGCAATTCCGGGCGGCTGCTGGCTGATATTTTTAGGCTGGGGGCTCCCCATAACGTGGAGCTCCCCATCCTGAGAATACCAGCCTTCAGAAGTGTGACTTTATCTTGGCTGGTATCAAAATTGGGGGGGGGACCGCACGCCGTGTTTTTAAATCATTTATTTATTTATTTTACTGCACTACATAGACCCGCCCACCAGTGGCTGTGATTGGTTGCAGTGAGACAGCTGTTACACAGCTTGGGGGTGTGTCTGACTGCAACCAATCATAGGCGCCGGTGGGCAGAGAAAGCAGGGAATACCAGATTGAATAATGAGTGGCCTGCATTTTCGAAAGCAGGAGAAGCCGCCGCAGTGTGACAGCCGTGCAGCGCTGCGCCAGTGTTCGGTCAGTGATCGGTGAGTATGAGAGAGGGGGGAGAGGGACAGACCGACAGAGAGAGAGAGACTGACCGACAGAGAGACAGAGAGACCAACCAACAGGGAGACAGAGAGACCAACAGACAGACAGAGAGAGTGACCGACATTGCAACCAAAACGAACAAAAGAAGTGACATGTTGCTTGTTAGAACACAGCGTCTTGGCAGCAGCTGAAACGCTGCGTTCTAGAACGAAACGTGCGCATGGATTATGCACAATCTTCATAGATTGTGATGGGGACGCAGGACGCATGCAGTTACGCAGCAGTGCAATACGCAGCGTAACTGTATGCAATACGCACACGTGGGCGCAGAGCCTTACACCAATTGCAAATGCACCAGGGCAATCAGGAAGAGCTGGCTAAGGCCGGATACACATATCCGGCTTTTTGCTAATTTGACTGATGTGGCGCACACCAGTACAGTGTATACAGTACACTGGCAGCACAGCAAGTACCGGTCACATGCTGTCATGTGACCGGAGCATGTGACCCGGAAGTTGCGGCGCTGCCACTGTACTGTATCATATTTTACTGGCACGCACCGCATCCGTCAAATCAGAGAAAAGCCGGATATATGTACCCGGCCTATGTTGCCAGAATTGATGCGTCAAAAGGATGCACCACTTCTGGGGTGGCTGTGGGCTGCTATTTTTAAGCTGGGAAAGGCCCAATATCCATGGGCCTTGCTACCCTGATAATATCAGCACCCAGCTGTCTGCTTTACCATGGCTGGTTATCAAAAATAGGGGGGACCGCATGCCATTTTTAAAATAATTATTTAAATAAATAACAAAAATGGCATGGGATTCCCTCTATTTTTAATAACCAATCAAGATAAAGAAGACAGCTAAGGGTTGCAGCCCCCAGGTGTCTGTTTTAACTGCACTGGTTATCAAAAAAAGGCAGGAGCCCACGTAATTCTTTTTTTACTTTATTGTTCACAGTCATTTTCCACATGCAATAAAGCTTATTGATTTATTTATTAGGATATGAACAATACTTGAACTTTGTGTATGGGCCATCATACTGAGTGGGGGCATCATACTGACATGCTATGAAACAGTTTGGGGACCATGATACTGTGTATGCGTGGGGGTAGACTATGGGGATATCATACTATGAGGTACACATTACGGGCATCACATAGGGGCATCATGTTGTGGGTGTATTGCACTGTGGGGACATCATACTTTGCAGAAGGCACTGTTAAGTCATCATACTAAATGTGTGGGGTAAAACTTTGGGAGGAGAGTGGATATCATACTCAGACTGGTATCACTGGTGAAAACACTAAGGGGTACTTTGCACGCTGCGGCATTGCTAGCCGATTGTAGCGATGCTGAGTGCGATAGTCCCCGCCCCCGTCGCAGATGCAATATCTTGTGATAGCTGCCGTAGCAAACATTATCGCTACGGCAGCTTCACACGTACTTACCTGCCCTGCGACTTCACTCTGGTCGGTGACCCGCCTCCTTCCTAAGGGGGCGGGTTGTGCGGCGTCACAGCGACGTCACACGGCGGGCAGCCAATAGAAGCGGAGGGGCGGAGATGAGCAGGACGTAAACATCCCGCCCACCTCCTTCCTTCCTCATTGCAGGCAGGATGCAGGTAAGGATATGTTCCTTGCTCCTGCGGCTTCATACACAGCAATGTGTGCTGCTGCTGGAACGAGGAACAACATCGTACCTGTCGCTGCAGCAAAATTATGGAAATGACTGACACTACACAGATCACCGATTTTCTACGCTTTTGCGATCGTTTATCGGTGCTTCTAGTCTTTACACGTTGCGACGTCGGTACCGGCGCCGGATGTGCGTCCCTTTCGATTTGACCCCGACGAGACTGCAGTAGCGATGTCGCAATGTGCAAAGTACCCGTAAGAGTCTTCAATAGCGACATAATTAGCTATGCGTGCCACAATATTTGTCCCCCTGGCCTACTGGCTTATAACAGTTGGGAAATAGAATTCATCTGAATATATATGTATGTGCATCATTTGTTTTTGGGGGACGGGCAATTAGAACTTTTGCCTTGAGGCCCTTTGATTTCTCTGTATGCCACTGACTATTAATTAGTATTAAGGAATTAAAAGCTGAAAATGATTCTATTTTCCATTGTCTAGGTTTCATCAGAATCTGTTGAAGAAAACATCAAGGATGGAATCATCTTCTCCAAATTGCACATTGTAGCGAACAGACCCGGGCTGTTTACTTGTATGGCCGATAACAAGCACAGTGGAAGTTTTGGTACAGCAAAAGCGGCAGCAACAATTAGCATATCAGGTTTGTATGTCTGCTGATCCTAGGGCTGGATTCTTGTATGCATACATTTTTGATGCATTTTTTTTTAAGTCAAAGCCAGAAATGGATCAGAGAGTCTTGAAATAAGGACTGCCATACCGTATATCTTATCTATCTAGTGTTAAAAGAATAAAAACCTACATGAAAAAACTACAACGTATTGTATCTGGTGTCCCTTGAGTATAACATTCTAGGAGTGAGGGTTTCTTTGGTGGATTTTAATGGTTTAAAGTGATTTTCTGGGCTTGACATAATTTTCTGCAATCATCTATGTTGCTGCAGATTGTAGAATCTCAACAGTTTGTATTAAGCACATTGTCAACAGTCCCCTCAATTGCTAGATCGTACGGACCATTACATGACCACAAATATGCTCTCTGCGGTGTTCGATTGAGAGAAGCAGGTGGGAAAATACATGCAAATCATATACTAGCAATTATGCGATGGCCCACTTGATCTTTCAACTAAAGGAAATTTTGACAGTGCGCATGTTGAACACCGGTTTGCCAACCAATCGTAAATTTACAAATAGTGTGCACAAAACTAGGTGCTTTTCTCTGCGTCCATACTGTCCGGCAAAAAATGCACTGTTCGTGATTTTTTTTAAATTTTTTTGCCAAAGTTTGTACTGCATATGCGTTGAAGATGCTGTCATGTGCAATACAAACAGGACCTTCCCGGAAGAAGAATGAAGTTAGCACATGGATAGAAGATTATCCAATCACCCTCAAGCGCGCCAGGTCTGTGGTTGAGTCTTCTGACTATAGCACCGGAGACGCCCGTGGCTGGTAAGTATACGTTTGTGTATGTGTCTCTCTTTATTTCCTCATACATAACATCGTACTGTATGTACAGGTATACACTATATCCACCATTACAGGAGATTGGCCTAGAGACCATGCAGGCAATGCATGAAGAGGCTCCAACGAGGAAATGTCACACCAGTCCTACTCCTGGGATTATGGTGTTGGGTGGCATAATTTTTGGTAACTGGACTCCTCTAGTCTTCATTCCAGATCATTAGCAATTCAGTATTACATTAGATTTGCTTAGGTTGTAGAATCCATGGTGCGGCCATTTCTCTAAAGTGTTCATGAAGCCATTATTGAACCTGACAGCGTCAGACCACATATTGGTGGAGTTACTGTGAGTTGCCTACTTTGCATAAAGGTGCCACCGAGTCCTGCAATGTCTCTGGACTTGTCTCCCATCGAGCACATCAGGGATGTTATCAGTAGCAGCTGATTACACAGAAGCTGCCAGCAGACTATCTGAATTATTTTCCCAAGTGCATTCAGCAGGATAACAGTCCTCAAATTAACATTAATAATTTCACTGAGAGCAGCCGGGACCAACAGGGGCATAAGTACAATAAATGTAGGAGTTGCAATTGCACCCAGGCCATGGAGCCTAGGGGGCCACAAAAGTATTTTTGGCCAAAGACCATTACTCTTAAAGACTTCTAATAGTTTTATTGAATTGAAATATTTTGAAAATGCTTCATATGTTCATCATTTGCAGAGCAATAACGTGTCCATGCTGTACTTTGGATAACTCCACAAGCTTTCAATCTTGATGTTGCAATTTCAATGTTGTGGAATGTAGTAAACTGAAAACCTTTGTGTATATACACTGCACAGTACCACTTCGCCTGTCCTGTATACTGGGTATAATTCTCAGTATGTATTATTCTGTATATATTCACTGCACAGTACCACTTCTCCTGTCCTGTATACTGGGTGTAATTCTCAGTATCTGTATTATTATGTATATATTCACTGCACAATACCACTTCTCCTGTCCTGTATACTGGGTGTAATTCTCAGTATGTATTATTCTGTATATATACACTGCACAGTACCACTTCTCCTGTCCTGTATACTGGGTGTAATTCTCAGTATCTGTATTATTATGTATATATTCACTGCACAATACCACTTCTCATGTCCTGTATACTGGGTGTAATTCTCAATATGTATATTATTCTGTATATATACACTGAACAGTAGCACTTCTCCTGTCCTGTATACTGGGTGTAATTCTCAGTATGTATATTATTCTGTATATATAGACTGAACAATACCCCTTCTACTGTCCTGTATACTGGGTGTAATTCTGATGCAAAGAATATAAAGGAATTCCGACATCATCAGCCACAGGGAAATACACAGGTCGATGATGCCAGAATTCCTTCCTACTCTTTGCATGTTGCCGGCTATTGATTCTGAGCACTGCCCAAGGAGTCTGCTTCCTCCAACCCTGGTGAGCTGGAAAAAACCTTAAAAGACACCTGTTCACACACTCAATCACACTCCAACCTCTCTACCATGGTCACGACCAAATAGCTGTTCAAGGACATTAGAGACAAAATTGTAGACCTGCACAAGCTGGAATGATCTAGAGGACAATAGGCAAGCAGCTTGGTGAAAAGGAAACAACTGTTGGCCCAATTTTTAGAAAATGGAAGAAACACAAGATAACTGTCAATCTTACTTGGTCTGTGGTTCCATGCAAGATCTCTTTTCGTGCATTAAGAATGATTCTGAGAAAGGTCAGGAATCAGCCCATAACTATATGGGAGGATCTGATCAATGACCTGAATAGAGTTGGGACCACAGTCTCAAAGATTACAGTTAGTAGCACAATACACTGTCATGGATAAGTGTGCCCCTACTCATGTGAGCACATGTCCAGGCCCTTATGATGTTTTCCAATGACAATATGGATGATCCAGAGAAGGCATGTGGTCAGATGAGACCAAAATAGAACTTTGTGGTATCAACTCCACTCACCACTTTGGAGGAAGAAGGATAAGTACAACCTCAAAAACACCTTCTCAACCATGAAGCATGGGGGTAAAAACAGGATGATTGTACCATATTTAAGGGAGGACGATAGGGTCATGAATTGCGAGATTTTGGCCAACAACCTACTTTCCTCAGTAAGCGCATTGAAGATGGGTTGTGGCTGGGACTTCCAGCATGACGATGACCAGAAACACACAACCAGGGCAACTAAGGAGTTGCTCTTTAAGAACAATTTCAAGGTCCCATAGTGGCCCAGACAGTCTCCAGAACTGAACCTAACTGAAAATCTTTGGCAAAAGCTGAAACTCAATGTTGCCCAGCGGCAGCCCCAAATCCTGAAAGATCTGGAGAAGATTTGTAGGGAGGAGTGGCCCAAAATCCCTGCTGCGTTATGTGCAAGTTTGGTCGGGAACTTCAGGAAACGTCTGACCTCTGTAGTTGCAAACAAAGGTTTCTGAACCTAATATTAAGTTGTTTTTCTGTTGTATCAAATACTTATTTCATGCAATAAAATGCTAATTAATTATTTAAAAATCATGCAATGTGATTTTCTGGTTTTTTTTTTTGGGGATTGTGTCTGTCACAATTGAAGTGTCACTAAGATAAAAATTACAGACCTCTCCATTCTTTATAGGTGGGAAAACTTGCAATATCGGCAGTGTATCAAATACTTATTTTTCTCACTTTACTTCTGCACTTTATGCAACATGAGTGCCATTTGTATATACCATACATATTAACTCGTGTGGATTAATATGTCACTATACATGCACTGTATAATGATGTTTTAATGCATGAAATGTTGTAAAGTTTTTATATTTATATTAATGATAGTATATTTACTCAATTGTGTATCACTTATATATTTCCTATTTGTATTACGACTTTAAAAAGGTTATTTATCAACTGAAACTTTGCCAAATGAGGCAATAAAGTCCACATTTTTTATCTACTTGGAATCATACTTACTTTACATACACACACATACTGCACAGTACCACTTCTCCTATCCTTTATGCTGGGAGTAATGCTGAGCATGTGCTATTAATCTATTATTTGGGACATTTCAGGGTGTGTAGTTTTATTAAGGAGTATGGCAAATGTCCTTAAATGATTTGGACCATCCATAAATTTTGGTCAAGTTTTCCAAGAAAAATGGAATAGTATGTTGACAAACAGGGTAAACTTTCAGGATTTACCAATCTGCAGTAACATAAAATGTCTGCCGAAATTTAGTTTCAGCTCTCATAAAACTCCATTCAGTGCAGCCACATCACTATCACCATCCTATCAGCGCAATTAGGTACAGTTTGTTTTTAAAGTTCATCTATATGTCACATGTATATTTGTTGGCTTAAATTTAAAATGTTTTTTTCTCCAACATGAAATTTAAAGGAACCGTTAAAATGTTGAATGTAGAAGGTAAAATCTGAATCCATGTCCCATTGAGTAATTTTGAAGAAAGGAAATAAAATCCTAAATAATGGTTAGATGTAAAGTAGCAGACATTACTTTCTATACCTTCTGCAGAAACTTTAGCTAATGGAATAATAGTTCCTATAGTGACCACTAGATGGCACTACGCAATAATAATATTCTTCCTGTATATAAATTATAGCTTGAACATTACCAAATTGGTGTCCTATTATTATTATTATTATTATTATTATTATTATTAATAATAATAATAATATTTAGCATACAGTATATATTGACTTTCTGAATTGTAGAGCTTTCACCATGAAGAAATCAGTTTTTACCCTAAAAAGCTCACATTTTGCCATCTTTATCACTGTATAGATGATAACATTGGCACAAAAGGCCCTGTATACAGTGCCTTTAAAAAGTATTCATACCCTGTGAACTTTTCCATATTATTTCGTTTTACACTCACAAACTTAAATGTATTTTAATGGGATTTTATGTGCTATACCAACACTAGGTAGCAAATATTTGTGAAGTGTAAAGAAAATGCTACATGGCTTTCTTTATATTTAAGAAATGCAAATCTGAAAATTGCATTGCATTTGTACTCAGCCCCCTGCAGTTTAATACCTGTAAATGACCAAATGCCTAGAGAAGTCACCTGTTTAATAAATTGTGTCCCCCTGTGTGTAATTTATTCTCAGTAAATCTACATTTGTTCTGCGAAGGTCTCAGTGGTTTGTTTAAGAACATTGGAGATCAAAAAACATCATGAAAACCAAGGAACACACCAGACAGGTCAGGGATAAAGTTATGGAAAAGAGTAAAGCAGGGTTTCATTGCAAAGAAATAGCCCAAGCTCTGAAAGTTTCAGGACTGTTCAAACCTTCATTCAAAAATAGACGCCACATGACAAAACTGCAATTCTACCAAGACATGGCCACCACCTAAAGGGACATCTCAAGCTAGGAAAGCACTAATTAGGGAAGCAGTTAAGAGGCCCATGGTCACTCTGGAGGAGCTGCAGAGATCCACAGCTTGGGTAGGAGAATCTGTCCGCAGAACATCTATTAGTTGTATGCTATACAAATCTGGCCTTTATAGATGAGTGGAAAGAAGAAAGCCTTTTTTGAAAATGTGCCGCCATGGCGCAGACCGCAGTGCTCGGATCCGGGGTGGTCGTGGCTCGAGGGGTCTGGACCCCGGCTTGGCTAACACTCCGATTCTTGGAAGGGGGATTATTTACAGGGGAGAAGTTTGTGACGCCACCTGCGGGTTGTGGTAATGGGAATACCACCGCTGCTGGAAGGAGTACCGGGGCAAATGGTGTGGAGCAGCAAGGTGTCCGTCCCTCCGCAGGTAGGGAAGGCCCCAGCCTCTGGGAATTTTGGTGGGATGTTTGGGAGCGCAGGGTGCAGGGGGACCAGGTTACTCACTGTGGGTAGTCGTGGTGCAGGATGAGGATTATAAAGCAGACATTCACACTGATGCTAAACCAAAGGCTCTGTGCATCACAGTCTCTACAAGGGAGCCCGTACAGGTGTCCGCTCCCACCGGTGTCACTTGATAGTCCGGACCCTGCCTCCGTGCAGAATTTTAGTTGTCTGTTGTGGCCCCTTGGCATGAAGCTATTGGGGTCCCCCTAAATGTGTGTAGGGCAGCTGTGCTCTTGATGGCTGGCACGTGTGATTTCAATTGGGCTGCTTTTTATGGAGAACTCTATCCCCCGCATTGTGCTGATGCCTTCAATCTCTGAACTCTTAAGGAACTTCATGAAGATACTCTCCCTCCCAGGTTAATTATCAAGATGGATGAACCTGCTCCTGACCTAGGGTCCTGTACCCCATCGTGCTCGGTACCGGTCAGTTCTTTTGGGGTTCTGATGCCGACAGTCCTCCTAGACTATGTCCGTTGCACCCTTTCCAATGTCACTGCCACTGGTTCCCGACTCCTGTGGTCCCGGACCACCATCTGTGACCCAACCTTGGTCTCGCTCCCTGGGAGCTACTACTCCCAGCTCCTCACTCTTTCAGGGCTACTCTCAACTCCTCGACTCCCCTGCACTCACTGGAACTTCCCTCCCACCAGTCTGCCTGACCCCTAGGTGGGTGGCCCTACTCCAGCTTGACCATCCCACTGGTGTGTCTGACAGGTTTGATGTGAGGTGTGGTTGAGATTTGTAGTGCTGATGTGTGACACCGGTTATTGGGAACCTGGAACCATGGGGGTTGGGTCCTGCACCCTGGAATACAGGATGTAGCTCCCTGTAGCATTCTGATACAGTCAGGGGCACTAAAAAAGCAAGCCATAAGCCCTAAGAAGTCCAATTTGCAGTTTGCAAACAGCCTTGTAGGGGATACATCTAGCATGTGGAAGAAGGTCTCTGGTCGCATAAGACCAAATTAGAAATTTTTGGTCTAAATGAAAAACACTATGTATTACAGAAAACTAACATTGCACATTACCCTGATAACACCACCCACACCGTCAGACATTGTGGAGGCAGAATCATGGCTGTGTGGGGGGGTTTCTTCAGCAGGGACAGGGAAACTATTCAGGGGTGATGGGAAGATGGATGAAACTAAATATAGGACAATCCTGGAGGAAAACCTGTTGGTGGCTGCAAAAGACTTGAGACTGGGGGGTAGGTTCACCTTTTAGTAGGTCAATAAGCCTACAGAAGAAGCTACAATGGTCTAGTCTAAAGGCTGCTTTACACCAGGCAATCTATCGTGCGATAGATCGTCGGGGTCACGGTTTTTGTGACGCACATCCGGCATCGCTCGCGATGCCGGCCTGTGTGACACCTCCTAGCGACGCAGTATCGCTCACAAATCGTGAGTCGGGTACTGCTTGTTAGGTTCCATAATATCGGTTACTTTAGTTGACCATCGTTTCCGTGGTAGCACACGTCGCTCCGTGTGACACCACGGGAACGATGAGCAGCTCACCTGCCTCCCGCGGCCGCCGCCGGCTCTATGTGGAAGGAAGGAGGTGGGCGGGATGTTTACGTCCCGCTCATCTCCGCCCCTCCGCTTCTATTGGCCGGCGCCCGTGTGACGTCGCTGTGACGCCGAACGTCCCTCCCACTCCAGGAAGTGGACGTTCGCCGCCCACAGCGAGGTCGCACGAGAGGTAAGTATGTGTGACGGGGTTTACTAACTTTGTGCGACACGGGCAGCGATTTGCCCGTGACGCAAAAAGGACGGGGGCGGGTACGATCGATTGTGAAATCGCACAATCGGTCGTACCGTGTAAAGCAGGCTTGAATTGTAGGATATTCATGTGGGTGATTGGTGTAGTCACAATCCTGACCAAAGTATTGGGGGGGCTGAATTCCAATTCAAGTCACAATTTTTCTTTACATTTCACAAATACGTGCTAATTTGTGTTGGTATATCACATAAAATTCCAATAAAATACATTTAAGTTTGTGCGTGTAACATGAAAAAGTGAGGAAATGTTCACGATAGGAATTCTTTTTCAATGCACACCGTATGTCCCCTAATGGCATTGCACTATATGAATTTCACATTCTTACTAATGTAATATACAGCCTTAAAATATTGTAGGAATCTAAGACTGATTTAAAGAAGTCCTACATGGCCCTCTGTTATGTATTGGCTCTTCAGTTTCACACACCTAATAAATATGAGCTTTAGCCTGTCTAAATTATGATTGTCATTATCCTGTCCCAAACAACAAGAAACAAATGGAGTTCAGACTGTTGAAATCATTCATTTATATTTTGTTGACCTTTGTCTTTTCTTTTTCTCCTAACGCCTTTTTTCTGCAACTGGATAATTTTGTCCTGAAGAATGGAGGTAGGACTTTATTTCATTTATTAACATATAGAATTTTGTTTTGCAAATTAATATACAGACATGTTTCAGAGAAAATTATGAACAGATTGTAATCTGGTAGAGCAGTCTTTTTGGCCAAAAATATATCTATGTTTTGGCAGTTTGAGATGTTGGTATACAACTTCATTGCCACTGAGGGAGAAGAATCGGCATTCACACCCCTAGCCATGGTGGGGCTAGTGTCTCCTTTTCCACTATAGAAGACTTCAGTATTATAAATGTGCATACTTCTGAGGCCAAGGAACTTCAAGGTTTACATCTGCATCCATAACTTGAATATTTCTGCTTGTCTGACATATCGAAATGTTCATAAATACATAACTGCAAAAGAACAGTCTGCGCCTTTTAGTCGTCCATGGCCCTTTAGGGGGGATTCTGCTATTTGTTCTCCTCTATCATGTCATCTCAACCTCTCTGAATATAATGTTCATGTGGTCGTTGCAAGTACCAATTTTCAGAGCAAATATAATGCCCTTGAATTTCTTACTGGTTGAAGATTTCCAAAATCAAAATGATCAAAAATGTAGTTGTAGAAAGTGATATTTACTTTGACAGCATTATCATAGGCATGTACATTGCTTGATGGCATTGATACTAATGGACATCATGGCCAGTGATGAGTGAAATTGCTGCAATCATGAGTTAAGTTGTCCAACTCATAGACCTCGACCAATAGTGTATCAATAAAATTTCAGAATATAATTAAAAAGACTGGAGAAAAGTATAAAAAGTAAATGACCCAAAGTAGGAACACATGGATCTTGGTATACCATCTCGGTATGATTTCTGTGGTAGCGCTATGGTTGTCATTATACCGGTAATGGGGGCTATGGGTGCCACTACGGAGAGGGTGAAAGGAGCTGGATGTTGCTCAGACCCCTCTCCCAGAGCTGGATGTGGCTCATAACCCTCTCTCAGAGCTGGATGTGGCTCATAACCCTCTCTCAGAGCTGGATGTGACTCACAAGCCTTTCTCAGAGCAGAATGTGGGTCTCAAGGTCAGAAATGTTGGGGACCTCTGTTTCTAAAGCTAAATCCCTAGATTAGTTGATGTCACTGCCAAAAATCAGAGATTTCAAAAATAATTGATTTTATGAGACAACAGGTTTAAAGAGTAACCATCATTAGTATTTTTCATAAATCAGTAATACATGTGAAAATAAGAAACATTTTAATATATCTTAGCAGAGAAATTTTCTTTTTTCTCCTCCAGGACTGATATTTTGTCAAAATTGTCAATTCACAGGTAAAATCTGTATTCAGTGAAGATAGTTTCCCATTACTGAGAAAGGAGATGAAAATCAATTCTTATAAGTTTTATGAAACTTGCATTAGAATGTTTTTGCTTCTTGTGTCTTCCTCTTCTACCCTCTTCCGTCTCCATAGAATTTCAAAAGCACCACTTGCCATTTCCAATCTCGGGAATGTGAAAATCTAGATTCACTGAATATAGATTTTACCCATGAATTGGGAGTGAAATATCATTCATTACTCAATGTATCTTGCAAAGTTGCTTATTTTCTTCTGCACTACTTATTTATGAAAGAAAAATATGGAACTAGTAACACTAGTGGGTAATGTACCTTGCTTTTGTTGTTTCCTAGTCTTTGTCTCTGTAACAAAGTTTTAAGAATGGTTCATATTGCATAAATTCACAAAGACTGACGATACTGTTCAGACATCAGTGTCTTGGAAGAGTTGAGCAGAGTAAAGGGGCTTTACACGCTGCGATATCGTTAGTGAATTATCATCGGGGTCACGGTGTTTGTGACGCACATCTGGCTTCATTAACAAGATCGCAGTGTGTGATACCTACGAGCGACCTTAAACTATCGCAAAAGAGGTCAAAATCGTTTGCCGCGGAGAGGTCGTCCTGAAACCAAAAATCGTTGTCTGCATATTAGCGATGTCGTTCCTCGTTCCTGTGGCACCACACATTGCTGTGTGTGATACCGCAGGAGTGACGAACATCTCCTTATCTGCGTCCCGCTGGCAATGCGGAAGGAAGGAGGTGGGCGGGATGTTACATCCCGCTCATCTTTGCCCCTCCGCTTCTATTGGACGCCTGCTATGTGACGTCGCTGTAATGCCACATGAACCGCCCCCTTAGAAAGGAGGCGGTTTACCGGCCAGAGTGACGTCGCAGAGCAGGTAAGTCTGTGTGACGGGGATTAACGAAGTTGTGCGGCACGGGCAGCGATTTGCCCGTGTCGCCCAACCGATGGGGGTGGGTACGATCGCTTGCGATATCGCTAGCGAGATTGCAGCGTGTAAAGTACACTTAAGAGTACAAATTTAATTTGAAATCCAGTTAGGCCCAGGGATCTTTTTATTTAAAGAGAGGTATCCACTACTTTTACATTGTTATTCTTAGGATGGGTCATCAATGTCTGATCAGCCAGGGTTTAGGCACCCAGCACTCCGGACAATAATCTGTACTTTGTGGAGGCAGCAAAGGCCGGAAATTTCACTTCTGGAACTGTCCTGTCTTCTGATGGCAGGTATTGCATATCAACCTCGTATTGATTTGAATGGGAAGCAGATGTGCAGCACCCGATAGCAGATGCTACCAGTTGATGGGGCAACTCTGAAACTGAGCATGTCTGTTACGGGGGGACCGGCAGATTAGGACCAGGGGGTATATATCCTAATCGCCAGTCGGGGCCCACCGTGCTCCAGATGACAAAGGAGCTGCTGGCACCCGAGGGTTAGGCGGAGACTATAGAGCTGGATGGCTCTGAGATAACCCAGGAACTCTGGGAACCGGTCACGTGTGTTGGGACACGTCAGACCGGACGACAACCTGATTAGCGTTTTGGTGCACCTAGCGCTATACCAACCACGTGTGCAGGAAACACGTCAGGCCGGGTGGTAACCAGGTAGCGTTGACTGGAAGACCGCCACGAAAGCGCCCTGTCGGCCAAGTGTGTAGGACACGTCAGGCCGAGCGGTCCTCCGATTAGCGTTTCTGGCCACCTCTCGACTGGCCACGTGTGTGTAGGACACGTCAGGCCAGATGGGTACACCAGTAGCGTTGACCGGGAAGCCGAGGAAAATAAAGAACACCCTGTTAACTCCACAGGGGTCCTGGAGTACGCTGTCCGTGCGCGTAGGGGGCACAACCGGACAGGTGGCGCAGCAGGTGCGTTGTCCGTGTGCGTAGGGGGCACAATTGGACAAGTGGCGCAGCAGGTGCGTTGTCCGTGTGCGTAGGGAGCACAATCAGACAGGTGGCGCAGCAGGTGCGTTGTCCGTGTGCGTAGGGGGCACAATCGGACAGGAAGCACAGCAGCCGCAGCCCAGGTAACGCCACTGGGCTGCTATAGCAAGACTGGAATGGCAGGAGGGAAGCACGGCGCCTGACCCTGATGTGCCGAGCCACGAATCTTGGCGTGACAGGCACCGTTCGCCTAACCCTACCTACCGCTTCCCAACATAGGCTTATGCCGCAATGAGGCTCTAACATGGAGGTGTGCTCTGACTGAGCAAAAGTGAAGACTGCGCACCTCCATGTTGTCTCCAGCCCCTTTTAAAACCTGGGTCCGCCCCAAACCCAGGGTGGAACCACCAAGGTCCAATAGCAGAGTGCCATGTCATCAGTGACGTCACATGCGACCTATCCGGAACCGCCACGTCATTGATGACCTCATGGCAGCCACGCCCCAAACACTTCACCAGTCATCGTCTGACGACCAATACTGAGGTGCCAGATCATAGGGGCGGGCCTCTGCGAGCCAGTCCGGAGTTGCCACGTCATCAGGACACCTGACACCCTCTGCCCTATCAGGACCTGCCACCTCACGGACATGCTCAGTGAGGTCCTTACCGGACCTAGCCTCTGATGCACTAAGTGCCTGAGCATGCTCAGTAGCCTGAGCCACAGTCTTAGAAAGCAGACTATCAGTTTGAGCATGCTCAGTAGCCTGAACTGAGGACTTAGTCTCAGACATAACACAAACAGGCTGAGCATGCTCACTAGGCAAAACACCGGGCTTAAACTCTGGCTGGGGTAAATCGGCGCACGCATGCGCACTAGCCGCCTCTTCACACTTAGACGTGGTGGAAGGAACAGCCAACTGGACGACCCGAGGCACGGCCAAGAACGGCAGCCGGCGCCTGGGCGCAACAGGAACCGCAGCAGGCTGCTTGCGGCTTTGGCGGCGCCGGTTCGTAACAATGTCCAGCTGCCTACTAATGCCACTGGCACTGAGAACAGCTGATCAGTGGTGTTGCCTTGTGTCGGACCTCAGCGGATTAGACATTGATGACTTATAAGGAAAGGCCATCAATGTTAAAGTAGTGAATGACCTTTTAATACATGTATAGTAAAGGTTAAAATGAGTTAGATAACATTGGCCTGAATAATACAACACCTTGACAACTTGTCAATTGATATCTCCCAATACTGGTGAGTGAGATATACTTCTGTGACAAGTTATCAATATGGCTTTGTTTTGTGGGTCATGATAACCTTTGCTACATCTATATATTACTATTTCATTGCCATGAATATCACAACTTGTCTTTCACTCTGCTCTTAGGCTTTATAGAGGTGATGTTGGTTACTGCAGCACTTACAGAGGAGACATATGTAATACATTCCTCTCAAAGGACTCCTTGGTTTTCTTCAATGGAACTAATGCTGACCCAGAAGAAAGTCAGGAGATGCTGGCTCAAATAGCTTGGACTGAACTGAAAACTGTGAGCTCATTCTGTCGCCCTGCAGCTGAGGCTCTGCTCTGCAACTACTTTTTCCAGGAGTGCAATCCAACTGGAGATGGTCCAGCTCCAAAACCATTATGCAGGTACCATGTAAAAAGCAATAGCTAGACTCAAATCTAAAATATCTAAATCCAAAGGTGGTTAACTTGTAGATATACAGTATATATACAATTGCTGGGTATCTTATTGTGAAAAACAGCTTAATATTTTATAAGAGCGCTCTAATAAATAGTATGATTCAGAGGCTTGTCATTTTCACAATTTCCGCTTGAGGTCAGTGAATAGAATCAAAGTGGTTTACACAAGAATACCGCAGTAAAACTCTTTCAAAGTTGTAATGTTTTTGCATAACTTTGAATATTGTGACATTTGGCACTTACACGCCAGCTATGCAAATATGGACTGAGCATGGATGGGAGAGGGGGTGGCTTTGTCCATCTATTTATAACTATAATTTATAGCAACAGTATTCTTTTGTAAAAATTCATGTGTCTGTGTCAATTGATAAGATAGAACTGATAGCAGTGGCATACCATTAATAGCCGCAGAACAGAACACGTGGCCGCTACAAGGCCTTTAAATCGGGGTCAGCCCAGTGTCAGCACTGGGCCCTCCATACTTCCTGACCGGCATTATAATTCAGGGTCGGACTGGGGTGTCTGGGGCCCACAGGTGGGAGCTGTCTCAAGGGCCCAACTTATAGCGAGATACAAATACCTGTTCACCACTATCCCCGCTATAGTGGAGTGTCACCTATGAAATACAAGAGGCTCCTGCACATCTACTGTGCACACCATAACCCGCTACTGACTTATGCCATAAATGTACAAATGTTGGTAAGCGGTTAAACTATGATTGGATATTTTTACATATTTATTTTACAAATTGGAAAAGGAGGGTGATTGAAACATTTATATTTTACATAAGACTACTCATATCACACCTGAAGGCCCCCTCCATCACTGTGAGGATCCCACTGGACATTAGATGTGACACAGTGTTGGGAGGGGGGCACAGTAAATTAGGAGACACAGTGGGGGAGGAGTCCCACAGTAAATTAGGAGACAGTGGGAGACGGGTCCCACAGTAAATTAGGAGACACAGTGGGGGAGGAGTCCCACAGTAAATTAGGAGACAGTGGGAGACGGGTCCCACAGTAAATTAGGAGACACAGTGGGGGAGGGGGTCCCACAGTAAATCAGGAGACACAGTGGGGAGGGGGCGCACAGTAAATTAGAGGTTACACAATAAGGGAGGGGGCCCATAGTAAATTAGCAATTTTCTGTGGACACCTTCCTTCTATCTCCCTGTCACCTTTCTATTGCATGAGGGCCCACTTCCCTTACTGCTTCAGGGCATATAACTGCAGTGGCTGAGAACTGTCAGACATATTATATATTGTATGTACTCACTCTGTCACACTCTGGAGATAGCAATGTTCCTCTGCTCCTCTGTACAATCTGCAGATGTTGTTTGGGTAGGAGCTTGACCAATCACAGCACAGCTCCTTGCCTGAGCTGTGATGTGAGGTCACACATTGAACACTAACGCTGATTGGCTGCACTGCAACAAATCAGTATTAGACTTATCCACTGCTGTCCAGGGCAGGGAAAAGGAGCCATAGACGCTGTGAACAGGTGAGGGCAGGATAGCTGTGTCATATCGGCCTCAGTCAGCTGTTATTGTGCTGCCTAGAGGGAGCATGGCGCATTGACCGCAACTGAAGCCTCATGAGCAGGTGATGCGAAGGCACTGCACCTGCTCCTCACATCACTTGCTGATGAGTAGTGCAACCACCCACCGGGTATAGAATAAAGCGTGCACCCCTCGGTGCATGTGATCAGGGCAGCACCAGCAAGCAATGTGAAGGAGGCAGGATGGCGGGTCTACCGGGGGATTCACTGGTTTCCCAGTGGGCTAAACTGAGCCTGTCAAAACTTCAATTATATCCAAATGATTGAACTGGGAGCCATCAGCACTCTCCTTCACCATTCTCTCTTTGCATCTGATATCTGAGCACAACAAATGCAATGACATAACTACATCACGACTGCTGTGCCGAGCACTGCAGCGTTTCAGACCCCACTGCCATGATTCCTCCTACCAATGTGCCTGGATATTTTGAGTAACAGTTCAGCTGTCCAATCTTAGGCAAGGACATGCGGAGTTGTCAGTATGGTGATGGACAGTTCAGTCCAGTCTGAGGCAGGGGCATACTGAGCTGTTAGTATGATGATAAACAGCTCAGACTCCTGTTAGGAGTGATCACCTTGCTATTTAGCTACCTCTCTTCCTAAAAAAATGCTGCCAGTCGTAGCTTTAGCTTGGTTGAGTCTGGGTGCCTGTGGTTTCTGTGCTCACTCTGAACTATTGTTTACCTGACCTTAGAGCTTGCTTCTTACAATCCATTTGCCTAGCTATCTTTTTGCAATTTTGACCTCAGACCATAACCTGACTACTAGTGATGAGCAAGCACTAAGATGCTCAAGTGCTCAGTAACCAAAACAAGCAGGTTGTACACTCAGACGTGTACATATCAATTATTGACTATAATGGAAGTCAACTGGAAGCTTGAGAAGATTTCCAGAAGGTCATCCAGAAAAATGCTTGTTTTTCCCATTGATTTCCATTATAGTCTTTGATCAAGTCAAGCCTGCACAAGTGCCCAACATGGTCGTTTTAAGTACCGAGCAATGGAGCAATTTAGTACTCTCTCATCACTACTGACTACGCATTTGTCTAACCCTATTGTTTATTGCTAGCCCCCTGGTATCTGACTCTGGACGTCTTGACTATCCAGACTCACGGCTAGCCTGTGAGTAGTGACTAGCATCACTTTTTCACATCATTTATTCCTTCCCACTAGTATGTATCCTATTTATACATTGTGCGATCAGAAGACAAATCTTACCCAGGTAGTTCACGATCTGGCCAAGGAGCATCAGATACTAGTGTGTCGCCCCCGTGGCAGCAGCCGGGCTGCTCGGATCAAGATCCGCGGTGGCTCGAGGGGCATCCGGACCCGGGGGTCATGCGGCAACTCAAATGAAGGGGGGTATTTACAGGGGATTGTATTTAGAGTTCGTGATGCCACCCATAGAGTTTGGTAATGTGGGGTACCACCACTGCAGTTGGGAGTACCCGGGGCATTGGAATGGGGCAGCCAGATGTTAGAACCCTCCACGGGTAGGGGGGATACCCCGGGACTTGGTGATGGTGTTTGGGGAGTGCCGTGGGGAGTGAAGGGGGTCACTTTCGTACTCAATCAGTCCATAAAGATGACACCGACAACCGGATAAACCAAAGTTCTGGACACCACTGCCACTGAGGGGAGCTAGTTTGGGTCCCGTCCCTGATGGTGTTGCCTGGTGATCTGTAACCTTCCTCCTGGCACTTAGTTCACTTGTTTGTTGGTCGCAGTAGCATAAAACTAGTCGGGTCCCGCTTTCCAGTGTGGCTAATTGTGGGAGCTTGCTCTCAGGGTTCACGCTTGGGATTTTCTGGACCGTTTTAGTGGAAAGTCCTATCCCGCTCATTGCGCTAGTACCCCGATTTTGGAGTGGGTGGAGAGCGGATCTTGAAGGCTCCGTTTTCGTCGGGTAAATTGTCAGGTTGCCTGAAGCTACTCCCTGACCTAGGGTCCACGTACCCCGTCGTGCCCTGGTCCCAGCCCGGTGATAGTACAAGGCCGCCGGCTGTCCTCCTCGACAGTTTCGTACCCCTTGTCACGATCCCCTGTGACTAGGGGTCCAGCTCCTACTAGGCCCAGACCACCGTCTGCCACCTAGTTGTGTCCAAGGAGCCCGGATTCTGACTTCCTCTCTCTTTCACCTCCTACACTTCACTCCTCCAACCTTCACTCTCAAACTACAAACTTCAACTGACTGACACTCCTGACCTCCCCTTAACCAACCCCCCAAGTGGGCGACCCTATTCCACTCAGGCCGTCCACTGGTGTGTCTGGTGGGTGTGGTGCAGAGTGTGCCTAGGACTTTAATTGACTGAGGTTCGCAACACCATGTAGTTGGGGACCTGTAACCAAGGAGGAGGTGGATATTGTACAGAAGGGCAGATTGCACAATACCCTGTGATGACCTGATAGTCCTGGGGTGTCACACTAGGGACATTGCAGTCCCAGTTGCAGGGTCAGGTATCTAGTGCAATGGGTGCCTCCCAGAGCCCTCCGCTGCCGGCAGTAGCTTTGATGGCTGAATCTCCTAATGTGCAATTGGTTTCTCCCAAATCAGTAAAGGCTCTCTCTGACATATTTTTGGGGAGAAGAAACAGTTTAGGATGTTCTGGGAGAGCTGCAGGCTATTTCTTTACCCTAACACCCCGATCATCAAGGAATGAGTCCCAACAGGTGGGAATATTTATATCCCTACTGTGAGGGAGTCCTCAGACTTGGTCATTTTCTTTGACCCTACAGGATATAAAATGCTCATCTATTGATACCTTTTTTGATGCCTTAGTGAAGTGTTCCACAACTGGAGTCCTCAAGAGCCACCAACAGTGCATGTTTCATTATTTCCTTAGTATTGCACAGGTGATCATTTAATTACCTGCACAAGTGATGATTCCAACACCTGTGCAATACTAAAAAAATCCTTAAAACTTGCACTGTTAGTGAGTCTTTAGGACTGGAGTTGGAGAACAAAGCCTTACGGGTACTTTACACATTGCATCATCGCTAGCATCGGCTAGCGATGCCGAGCACGATAGTACCCGCCCCCGTCGCACATGCGATATGTGGTGATTGCTGCCGTAGCGAACATTATCGCTACGGCAGCTTCACATGCACATACCTGCTCGGCGACGTCGCTGTGACTGCCGAACAATCCCTCCTTCAAGGGGGAGGTGCGTTCAGCGTCACAGCGACGTCACCGCAACGTCACTAATTGGCCGGCCAATAGAAGCGGAGGGGCGGAGATTTGCGGGACATAACATCCCGCCCACCTTCTCCCTTCCGCATTGCCGGCGGGACACAGGTAAGGAGATGTTTGTCGCTCCTGAGGGTTTACACACAGCGATGTGTGGAGCTGCAGGAACGACAAACAACATCGTACTTGCGGTCGACCCGACATTATGAAAATGAACGACACTACACAGATCACCGATTTTCGACACTTTTGCAATCGTTTATCGGCGCATCTAGGATTTACACGTTGCGATGTCGTTACCGGCGCCGGATGTGCGTCACTAATGACGTGACCCCGACGATATTTCGGAAGCGATGTCGCAACGTGTAAAGCCCCCCTTAGGGTTAATATATGATGAACTTGACAGAATCCAAGTTGCAGAGGCAAAAAACAGGAATGTGACATAGGGGGTTGCTTGCTGTTAAATTAGCTTTGGGAGAGAATAGAGATTTTTTTTGAAGGGAGTTATTCGTCGTCACGGTTGTGATGGATCATAAAAATGTAGTTTATATTTAATCGGCCAAACTGTTGACCCCAAGACAGGCCAGATGGTCCTTATTTTTCTCTACATTTAATTTTTTTAGCACATTCAGGCCGGGGTCCAAGAAAGTGAGGGTTGACGCTTTGTCACACAGCCTTACTTTAGTTTTTCCTGCAGAACCTCCATCTCCCATTGTCCCTCAGGGTATTGTGGCTTTTATAGTATCCTCGGAGTTGGAAGTGGAGATCCATGAATTCCAGTCGTTTGCTCCTTCCGCTGCTCCAGGATAAAAAATAATTTGTTCCTGTATACCTGAGGTTATGTCTGTTGCAAGAGTTTTATGATTCCATCTTCAGTAGTCACCCTGGAGTCACAACTCCACAGAAAGCTATTGCTAGACTCTTTTGGTGGCCATTCATGCCCTTGACTGATAAGTACATATTTTATCTATTTTGATTCACTGAAAATCATAATAAAATTAAACATATTATACAATAGACATATAAGAAACAGGTCACAAATCGAACGAAAATACAGGCACTTCAACAGTCACAATATTCAAATGTAAAAAACAAATCTCTAAACAGTGTGTGTGTCACATGCCATATTGTCCTAAATATAAATACTCATGTATGAGGAGACAAATTAAGGAGACAGAAGTAAAGGGAAGGATCTAATAGTGGACTAACGGGATCAAAAGTGCTGTAGGAGAATCACAGATAATCTCAGAGAGTTTGTCGTTAATAACTATAAAAATTAATAGTGTATTATTGATTTGTTTTGAAAGTTTGCAAGGGGCTCATACTATGGGTCATCTTAATTAGAGTTGAGCGCGGTTCGAGGTTCGTGGTTCTCCAGTTCGCGGTTCGACTGGTTTTGGAGGGTGTTCTAGATCGAACTAGAACTCGAGCCTTTTGCTAAAGCTCGATAGTTCGAGTTACATTCGAGAACGGTTCTAGGAGCAAAAGCAGGGCTTTTTACAGCTACAGTGTGCAGGAGCCATCGCTGGCAGCCTGTGGTAAGCTGGTAACCAAGATAAACATTGGGTCTCCAAGCAAAGCGCTTTGGTTAGTAACCCGATATTTACCCTGGTTACGCGTGCAGGGAGCCGACACTTCCCCGCGCAGCTCGCTCCGCCCCCTCCTGCACTCAGCATGTATACACACACACACACACACACACACACACAAACTCACACTCACCTGTCCCCAGCCATGCAGTCCTCGGCACTGGCGTACTCAGCGCACATGGCCCCGCTAAGCTCCACCATCTTCGCACTCCGCCGCCCGCACACATAGCCCCGCTAGGCTCCGCCCACCTTGCACCCGCACACATTACCTTGCTAGGCTCCGCCCACCTCACACCCACACACATTACACCGCTAGGCTCCGCCCACCTCACACCCGCACACATTACCTCGCTAGGCTCCGCCCACCTCGCACCGCACACATAGCCCCACTAGGCTCCACCCACGTCACACCCACACACATTACCTCGCTAGGCTCCGCCCACCTTGCACCACACACATGGCCCCTCTTGGCTCCACCCACCTTGCACCCACACACATTACCCCGCTAGGCTCTGCCCACCTCGCACCGCACACTTAGCCCCGCTAGGCTCCACCCACCTCACACCGCACACATTACCCCACTAGGCTCCGCCCACCTCGCACCCGCACACATTACCTCGCTAGGCTACACCCACCTCACACCCACACACATTACCTCGCTAGGCTCCACCCACCTCGCACCGCACACATGGCCCCGCTCGGCTTACCTGCGGTGATGAAGTCCCACCCTCCCGACCTCAGCGCTGACACGGTCTTCCATGTCTGCCGCTTCACATCTGTCACTGCGGCCCTAGCGGTGACATCACGGGCCGCTCGCGATACTTGGCTGTGAAGCTGATTGAAGTCAGTGTGCAGTATCAGCAGTGCAGGAGATCAGCGCAGGTAATGTACCTCACTGACAGCAGCACTTGTCATGCCCTGCAGTGACCTGGGCTGACCTACTGATGTTAG
Source organism: Anomaloglossus baeobatrachus (assembly GCF_048569485.1). Taxonomy (NCBI): domain Eukaryota; kingdom Metazoa; phylum Chordata; class Amphibia; order Anura; family Aromobatidae; genus Anomaloglossus; species Anomaloglossus baeobatrachus. The sequence continues at coordinate 523,441,417 of NC_134353.1, forward strand.
CTCAGGTCACTGCATTGCTCTCCCAGCCAATGGGGAACATTCTGTTCTTCATTGACTGAGACAGTGACTATGGTATGGATCGTCATGGGAACCGCTTGGATTACAGCAGACCTGGATTTGTTTTTCTTTCTAATAAATTGGTTAAAGAGGGAATGTGTTGGGCAGTGTTTTTTCAAATAAAAATGTGTTTGTCGTCTATTTTTTTTTATTACTGACTGGGTTGGTGATGTCGGGTATCTGATAGACGCCTGACCTCACAAACCCCAGGGCTTGATGCCAGTTGACATTACACATCTGGTATTAACCCCAAATATTACCCCGTTTGCCAAAGCACCAGGGCACGGGATGAGCTGGGGCAAAGCAACAGGATTGGCGCATCTAATGGATGCACCATTTCTGGGGCGGCTGCGGCCTGCTATTTTTAGGCTGGGGAGTGTTCAATAGCAGTGGACCTCCCTAGTCTGAGAATATCAGACCCCAGCTGTCTGCTTTACCTTGGCTGGTGGTCCAATTTTGGGGGGACCCCTACGTGGGTTTTTTTTTTTAATTATTTATTTCATTTAAAATAACAGCGTGGGGTGCCCTCAGTTTTGGATTACCAGCCAAGGTGAAGCTGCCAGCTGTGGTCTGCAGGCTTTGAAAGGCAGTAGAAAATGGTGCTGGAGTGAACATGTGACCGTCTCCTGTAGGATGAAGCTATGGATCCTGGGTAAATTTATGTATTTTCCCTCCTTCAGTTTTTTGGCAGTACGCCAAAAAAACGGAAGGCACACGGATGACAAACAGATGACATACGGACCGTATATGTGTCACGCTCCCGATGCCTCGGCACCGCTCCTTACCCACTGATCCGGTCACACCTGCACGGCACCGCTCCTTACCCACTGATCCGGTCCATGTATCCACCGGTCACGGTTGCAGCTCCCGCTCGTGCTTTCCTGTGTCCTGTCCCCAGTCTCATATGTCTGACTCATGCTTCTGTATAGGGTCGGGCCGCGCCCACTCACCTGGTCTTATGGGCCCAGCACTGCTGCAGCAGGATATGACATGAGGATATGCTGGGTATATAAGACTGGCCTTTCCATATGGGTGGGGTCTGATCAACGTGTCTTCTAAGCCTTGTCTTGAAAGCTAGGTGCTCAGGTCCCCCTTGTGCCGTGTCCTGTGATCATACTATCGCCTGACATTCCTACCCGGTACCTGTGCCGGATTCCTGCACTGTCTCCAGGAACTCTGAAGCCCCAGTAACTGTTCTACCCGTCCCCTGTGGGACGCAGTACCTGCCATGCTAGTGCTCCGGCTACCGTGCACCCAGGCCTCCGGTGGGGTGCACGACCCAGTGGATCCACCACCCGGACCTAACAATACGGAACGGAAACTGATGCCACACGGATGCACCCGTGAATAAAACGGACCATTTTTTGCAAACCGCAAAAACGGATCGGTCGTGTGAATGTAGCCTTATTCTAATCTGCCGTTTATAAACAGCAGGCAGAAATAAGTGAATAGCGCCCCCCAGCGACAGAAAATCTCCGGGGTTTCAGGGGGTAGTTGAGACCCTGGAGATCATGATTCAGGTCGGTTTGTCCGGTCCCCGCTCACGTGATCACTGGTATACACCGTATACCGGTGATCACGTTACAGTAAATGACAGCGCCGATAAAAATTATTTATCTCCCATCTGGCATGAACAAACATGTCAGATGGGAGATAAATCTCCTCCCCGATCCCCCGGTGTCGCCAAAGTGCCCCCCCTGACCCCCTCCCGGAAAATCCAAGATGGCCGCGCGCACAGCAGCGCGTCGGCCACATTCACCCTACTCCTCTGATTTCTGTCTTTCTGAACTCCTCCCCAGGCCCTGCCAGGTCACCCCCTATAACCCCACCGGTGTTCCCCGGTGTCCCACGGTACCTGTGCAGCGTTGATCCCCCGCGGCCCCCTCCTTCACAATAGATGCTGCCGCATGCACAGAGCGGCTGTCAGCTCAAGTTCCTATGTTCAGACACAGTGAGTGGTGGTAACCATGCATCTGTAAGCTACTGCAATGCCCTGTTCATGAGGTAAGGAACATAGTTGATCAGGAGAGCTATACTACATTTCCAAATGGAGGGATTTGCTTTTATAGTTGCCCTGCTGAACGACTACCAAACATAAGAGTCCGTTATACGCCACAAGAAAACATGTCTAAATAGCGAGCTCTGTTGTTTATTATTCATTCAGCTGGATAACTGGACTTAAAGGGGTATTCCATCTCCAAGATCCTATCCCCAATATATAGTAGGTGGAATAGCAATAATATCAGCAAATACCAATATTTGGAAATGTAGAATAGTTCTCCTGATTAGGCATGCCCTTACCTCATGAGCAGGGCATTGCAGCTTTGGTAGCAACAGTTACGACATGGACTCTGCTGCTGTGGACCCGGGGAGAGTGGGTGCAGATTCATTGCACCCACACTTCTTACATGGAGGGTCTGCACTCCTAGAAAATGGGGGATACGTTCCCTGAGCGTGTCCCCCCATATTCTAGACCAGACCTGGGCAACGGGCGGCCCGCGGGCCACATCCGGCCCGCCTGCTCTCTGTGACCGGCCCGCCCGTCTTCAGCCGGTGCAGTGGAGCCGGGCTGCAGCATGCCGAGTAGGGAGAGATCCTGTGCAGGTCCGCACAGTCAGTGCAGGAGAAGGAGCAGCACAGCAGAGCAGACGGAATAATTCATCTTCCAGGACCTGCGATGATGTCACGCCCATGTGACTGTGTGGGAGGAGACAGGATTGCCGGGGAGAAAGCAAGACATGCTGAATGCTGAAGGAGATGTGGACACATGATGACTGGTAATAAGAAAAGAGGGGACATGAGGGGGAGAGGGCTGCAGGGTGAGTGCATATGAGGGAAGATGGAGCTACAGGGTGAGTGGCATATGAGGGCTGCAGACTGACAAAAGGATGTGAAGGGGTGCAGAGTGTTTGAGAGGGGTAAGTTGGGGTACAGGCAGGGTGAGATATGTGGGCAGGGTGTGTGACATATGGGGGTGTAGTGTGTGTGATATGGGGGTGCAGGCTGTATGGGGTGTAGTGTGTGTGATATGGGGGTGCAGGTGTAGTATATTACAGGTGTGCTATATGGAGGTGTATATAGTGGTGTAGTATATGGGGGTATAGTGATGTAGTATATTACAGGTGTGCTATATGGAGGTGTAGAATATTACAGGTGTGCTATATGGAGGTGTAGTATATTACAGGTGTACTATATGGAGGTGTAGTATATTACAGGTGTGCTATATGGAGGTGTAGAATATTACAGGTGTGCTATATGGAGGTGTAGTATATTACAGGTGTGCTATATGAAGGTGTAGTATATTACAGGTGTGCTATATGGAGGTGTAGTATATTACAGGTGTACTATATGGAGGTGTAGTATATTACAGGTGTGCTATATGGGGGTGTAGTATATTACACGTGTACTATATGGAGGTGTAGTATATTACAGGTGTGCTATATGGAGGTGTATATTACAGGTGTGCTCTATGGAGGTGTAGTATATTACAGGTGTGCTCTATGGAGGTGTAGTATATTACAGGTGTGCTCTATGGAGGTGTAGTATATTACAGGTGTGCTATATGGAGGTGTATATTACAGGTGTGCTATATGGAGGTGTATATTACAGGTGTGCTCTATGGAGGTGTAGTATATTACAGGTGTGCTATATGGAGGTGTAGTATATTACAGGTGTAATATATGGAGGTGTAGTATATTACAGGTGTGCTATATGGAGGTGTATATTACAGGTGTGCTATATGGAGGTGTAGTATATTACAGGTGTGCTATATGGAGGTGTAGTATATTACAGGTGTGCTCTATGGAGGTGTAGTATATTACAGGTGTGCTATATTGAGGTGTAGTATATTACAGGTGTACTATATGGAGGTGTAGTATATTACAGGTGTGCTATATTGAGGTGTAGTATATTACAGGTGTAGTATATGGGGTGTAGTGATGTAGTATATTACAGGTGTATATAGGGGTGTAGTGATGTAGTATATTACAGGTGTATATAGGGGTGTAGTGATGTAGTATATTACAGGTGTATATAGGGGTGTAGTGATGTAGTATATTACAGGTGTATATAGGGGTGTAGTGATGTAGTATATTACAGGTGTACTATATGGAGTTGTAGTATATTACAGGTGTGCTATATCGTGGTGTAGTATATTACAGGTGTAGTATATGGGGTGTAATGATGTAGTATATCGGAGGTGTATTATATAGTGGTGTAGTATAATACAGGTGTATATGGGGGTGTAGTATATTACAGGTATATGGAGGGAGTGTAGTATAATACAGGTATAGTATATAGGGGTGTAGTGGTGTAGTTTATTACAGGTGTAGTATATGGAGGGGGTGTAGTGATGTAGTATAATACAGGTGTAGTATATGGGGGGTGTAGTGATGTAGTTTATTACAGGTGTAGTATATGGAGGGGGTGTAGTGATGTAGTATATTGGGTAGAACTGAGGTAATTATATTAGTCCGGCCCTCTAAACCAATCCCAATTTCTCATGTGGCCCCATGGGAAAATTAATTGCCCACCCCTGTTCTAGACGGTCCAGAGTTATCGTGGGACCCCTTTATTTTTTTTCCTTACAATAAATTGGTGAAAGAGGGAGTGTTTTGGGGAGTGTTTTTTCAAATACATTTTTTTTCGTCTATTTGTTTTGTTAGTACTGACAGTTTGTTATGTCGAGTATCTGATAGACGCCATGACATCACAAACTGCTGGGCTTGATGTCAGGTGACTTTACAGCTAGTATCAACCCCATTTATTACCCCGTTTGCCCCTGCACCAGGGCACAGGATGAGCTGGGGTGAAGCGCCAGGATTGGCGCATATTGTGGACGCGCCAATTCTGGGATGCCTGCGGCCTGCTATTTTTAGGCTGTGAAGGGCCAATAACTATGGACCTTCCGACACTGAGAATACCAGACCACAGCTGTCCGCTTTACCTTGGCTGGTGATCCAATTTGGGGGGACCCTATTTTTTTTTTGTAATTATTATTATTTATAAAATAATTATAAAAAAGAGCCTGGGGTGACCTCCACATTGGATCCCCAACCACGGTAAAGCTGCCAGCTGTGGTTTTCAGCCTACAGCCTTCTGCTTTACCCTAGCTGGCTATCAAAAATGGGGAGACCCCACGTTAAATAAAAAAAATTAATGGGCTTCCCTGTATTTTGATTGCCAGCCAAGGTAACGCCAGGCAGATGGGGGTGGCAACCCGTAGCTGTCTGCTTTATCTGCGCTGAGAATCAAAAATATCGCGGAGTGCTACGTCATTTTTTTAATGATTAATTTTTACAGCACTGTCAGGCAATCAAAATACAGGGAAGCCCTTTTTTTTTTAGTTATTTAAATAATTAATTAAAAAAAATATATATGGGCTCCCGCTGCATTTTTTGTATTGCTAGCTGAGGGTAATCCGAGCAGCCACTGGCTGCTAACCCCTACTGCTTGGTGTTACCTTCACTGGCAATGGAAAATCCAGGGAAGCATTTTTTTTGCCAAGAAACTAAAAAAAAATGACGTGGGCTTCGCCATATTTTTGTATGCTAACCAGGTACAGCAGGCAGGTACAGGCTGCCTGTAACCCCCAGCTGCCTATTTGTACCTGGCTGGGAACTAAAAATATAGGGAAGCCCTTTTTTTAAATATTTCATGAATTTCATGAAATATTTAAAAAAAAACAAAAAAAACGACGTGGGCTTCGCTCCATTTTTGTGTCCAGCCGGGTACAACTAGGCAGCTGGGGATTGGATCCACAGCACAGGTTAGCCTGAGGTTTCTGGGCCCCTCTGCTGCGAATTGCAGTCTGCAGCCGCCCCAGAAAATGGCGCTCTCATAGAAGCGCCATCATCTGGCGCTGTATCCAACTCTTCCAACAGCCCTGGAGCCGGGTGGCTTGTTGGGTAATCATGAGTTAATACTAGCTATGTTTTACTAGCTAGTATTAAGCCAGAGATTCTTAATGTCAGGCACGTTTGACCCGGCCATTAAGAATCTCCAATAAAGGGTTAAAAAAAAACACCACACAGAGAAAAAATACTTTAATAGAAATAAATACACAGACACACTTAGAGACTCCATCTTCATTACCCCCTGTCATCCCTCCACGATCCATGGTCTTCTGTCTTCTTTCTCCTTCAACACATGCAGATCTGTCTGCTCCATTAGACAGCAGTGCATGGGAGAAAGGACGCTGTGCTCCGTGCAGAAATCACTCTGTGAGAGTGACCACAGGCTCCCAACTCTAAGCGGTGGCATGGGTTGCCATAGCAGCGGTGCTCCGATCACGTGATTCCGGTGCCGCTGCGTGCTGGTAGCGGGACGTCCCCGTCACCGCTACCAAGCGCGTTGCTATGGCAACGGTGATCTCCGTTATTGACTGGCTGTGTCACCGGTCAGGAGCCGGCTTCTGCGGACACTGGTAACTACGGTAACCATCGGGTAACCTAGAAGCCCTTTCCTTGGTTACCCGATGTTTACCTTCGTTACCAGTGTCCGCCGCTGTCACGTTGTCAGTGCCGGCTCCTGCTGCCTGCACACATAGCCAGACTACACATCGGGTAAAATTAACCTGATGTGTACTGTGGCTAGGAGTGCAGGGAGCCAGCGCTAAGCGGTGTGCGCTGGTAACCAAGGTAAATATCGGGTTGGTTACCCGATATTTACCTTAGTTAACAAGCGCAGCATCGCTTCCACGCGTCGCGGCTGGCTGGGGGCTGGTCACTGGTTGCCGGTGAGATCTGCCTGACAGCTCACCAGCAACCCATGTAGCGACGCTCCAGCGATCCCTGCCAGGTCAGGTTGCTGCTGGGATCGCTGGAGCATAACAGAGAGATGCAATCACAGGTCCTAGCATGTCAGCGTCATAGTCATGTGACCAGTCCGTAGCCAATAAGATAATAGACACGTGACTGGTCACATGGCTATTTTGACGTCATGATAGGTCCTGCATCACTGCTGGCAGTGCTGGTTACCGGGAAGATTCAGCGATCATCGGATGGAATAGCGGCAGGAGACAGAGTGCAGGACGGATCACAGGGACAGGTAAGTGTTATGGCAATGTTTATTAACTGTATGTGTACATTTATAATGTGTTTTTATGTGTTTGTGATTGCCTCCCATTGTTTCCTATGGGGTTCGAGCGGTTCGTCGAACCGGTTCGCCGACCCGAACGCGAACCAGACCACGGTTCGGCGAGCCGAACCGCGGCCGGTTTGCTCATCTCTAATCTTAATACATTCCTACATGATTTGGAGGATCTAAAGGTCTCCCAAATGAAACCATTTATTGGAGTTCTTATTTACCTCTTCCTGAGATCGGGCTATCAGCTTTTCCATATGCTCAGGGCCAGTTTTAAATAAAGTGGGACACTGGGCAGAAGTTTAAAGTTGGGCCCTATGTTTTCACATTTTGCCCCATCAGGGTCAAACATTTAGCTTGCATTTATATGCACTGAGTTCAGACCATTAATCGAGTGCAATCGACAATATTCAAGTTGTTCAGCCCTCTTACCCGGCCTCTTTACACAGGATGAGGAAGAATGATGGGGACAGAATGATCCCTAATAGATCAGTCTGTCCCCATATAGTATCATGTTGTAAGCAGCACTTCTGCAGTTTTCACCAGTTGACGTGCTGCTGATGACAATGATTTCTGTTCCACCATAAGCAATACAATCAGCCATTGAAAGTCCAGCGTTTTACCTCTTCATTTGGCGATTGCTGACATATTTACATCTATGAACTCTCATCTGTACATCCGGGATTTATATGAATGCTACAAACGCACAGTATGGCCTCCTTCACACGTCCATGTGTCCGGTACATGTGAGGTCCGTTTTCACACATACCGGAGGCACGCGTAGACCCATTAAAATCAATGGGTCGGTGTACATTTGGGAGTTTTCCCATGGAACGTGTGTCCATGTGTAGCGTACGTCTGTCCGTGTGATCCACGCGTAGACATGTCCGTTTTTCTTCTGCAGCATGGGTGCCACACGGACCGCATGGCCACACACTGATGTGATCCATGTAACAATATGACACGTACCGGAGAAAACCACGTGTTTGTGAAATAAAATGCTTTTCTATACTCACCTGTCTCCACCGCTGATGTCTCCAGCACTGCTGCCACTTGCTTCTGTCCCCCGCTCATTATGCTCATTGCATATGCACTGCACTGAGGGCCGGAAGCAGCAACAGCATCAAACACAGCAGCACCATGTACAGGTAAGTATCGAAGTTCATGCTGTCAGTGTGCTATGCAGATGTCATATGGATAGCACACTGACAGCACACACTGAGCACGCACATGGACACGCAGACACAAAGGTTCTTCAAAGTACCCACCTTTTGCTTTGATTACTGCTTTGCATACTCTTGGCATTCTCTTAATGAGCTTCAAGAGGTAGTCACAGGAAATGGTTTTCCAACAGTCTTGAAGGAGTTCCCAGAGATGCTTAGCACTTTTGGCCCTTTTGCCTTCACTCTGCCGTCCAGCTCACCCCAAACCATCTCGATTGGGTTCAGGTCTGGTGACTGTGGAGGCCAGGTCATCTGGCGTAGCACCCCATCACTCTCCTTCTTAGTCAAATAGCCCTTACACAGCCTGGAGGTGTGTTTGGGGTCATTGTCCTGTTGAGACACAAATGATGGTCCAACTAAACGCAAACCGGATGGAATAGCATGCTGCTGCAAGATGCTGTGGTAGCCATGCTGGTTTAGTATGCCTTCAAGTTTGAATAAATCCCCAACAGTGTCACCAGCAAAGCACCCCCACACCATCACACCTCCTTCTCCATGCTTCACGGTGGGAACCAGCCATGTAGAGTCCATCTGTTCACCTTCTCTACAAAGACACGGTGGTTGGATCCAAAGATCTCAAATTTGAACTCATCAGACCAAAGCACAGATTTCCACTGGTCTAATGTCAATTCCTTGTCTTCTTTAGCCCAAACAGGTCTCTTCTGCTTGTTGCCTGTCCTTAGCAATGGTTTACTAGCAGCTATTTTACCATGAAGGCCTCCTGCACAAAGTCTCCTCTTAATAGTTATTCTAGAGATGAGAAGGTGTGTCCAAAGTTTTGGTCTGTACTGTATGTACACACACATTCCACACATTGCATGTGTACACTGAGCACTGTGGATACAGTATATGTATACACAAAGCACCTTCATACAATCACATAGATACAAAGAGCATACACACACAGACACATATATACCTACCAGGAGCCAATACATCCTCACTAATATACTGTATATGTGGCGCCCTGGACAAGCCAGGTCGTCAGAGGTACTACACCAACACACCCCACACCCCGGTTAGGCACACCGAAGTCAAACACAAATCCTTTTTGCCTTCCTCCAGGGGCTGATGTCCACACCAGGGGGTGGGCCAGGCGGTTGGTCCCGCCCACCGAGGAGTTCACAGTCCTGGAGGCGGGAAAAGGGATCAGTTTCGAGTTAAGTTTTAGGGAGTGAAGTGGTAGGAGAGGAGACTGACCGTGTCCGGGTGTGTGGCCCGGGCACCCAGCAAGGTTGGCAGACGGTGGTGACCGTCTGCAGGAGAGGCTGATTGGAGTGAACTGTACGGACCGGGGATGGGCGGTGGCCCGCCGCTACCGGATCGGGGAGTGAAGAGAAGCCAGCACCATTCGGCAGGGCCTACGGACCCCGACCAGGCTAGGAGTCACCGTAAAACCGGTCAAATCCGTTAGTGAAGGGAACCTCCGGGGTTTCCCAGCAGCCAAGACCCGATTGAAGGCAACAGCTCACACCGTAGAGGGAAACACAGTCACCGCCAAGGCTACAGTTCCCAGGGCCAGAGCCTGCGGGCAAAAGGGGTTCCCTCAGCATCCATCCAAGCTGGGAAGCGGGTTACCGGTGGGAAGCCATTGGAACCGTAAACACAACACAGGTGCAGGGAAAGGCAGTCACCATCAACCTGCCGGGAGGAGAACAACCGCAGCCGCCTGTGGGACCCGTCCATCCAGCCATTTGCTTGACCAGAGACTCTGGGTGAATTACTGGCTGAGTGAGTACCACCGTGCCGTGCGGCACAGCGCTGCCCCCGCGACCCTGCACCTCACCAGGCCCCGTAACCCGCCTGCCATCCCTAAAAACCCTCACCGTGGCCCCGTGACAACCAACCCCCTACCCACGGAGGGGAGAACCAACATCCAAGCTGCTCCCTGTCATCGCTCCCGGGATCCCCGTCCAGAGCAGCGGTAGTGTCACAACTTCACCACAATCGTGGGTGGCGTCACGGATAATATCTCCCCAAACCACACACCAACCCCCCTTTCACTCACGGGCGAGGAACGCCGCTCGAGTCCCCGGGATCCGGCCCACCGCTCGAGCCACCACCGAGCAGCAGTAGCCGGACCCGAGCAGTGGGTGAGCGCAGCATCCCTTCCTCCGCCCGTGACATATATATACAGAATAATACAGATACTGAGACTTTCATCCAGTATACAGGACAGGAAAAGTGGTACTGTGCAGTGGATATATACAGAATAACAAAGATACTAAGAATCACACCCAGTATTTAATACAGGAAAAATGGTACTGTGCGGTGTTTTTATACAGAATAATACAGATACTGAGGATTATACCCAGTATACAGGACAGGAGAAGTGGTACTGTGCAGTGTATATATACACAGAATAATACAAGTAGTAAGAATTACACCTAATATACAATACAGGAGAAGTGATATTGTGCAGTGTATATATACAAAATAATACAGACACTGAGACTTACGGTACATCCATACAAAAGGAAGAAAAAACCAGCTCTCCCTTTCAAAAGATTAGAGTATCAGCCAGAACAGTGCACGGACTTTTGGTAGTTAGACCTTACTACCATGAGTTTCAAGGAGAGGAAGATAATCCAGCATCCAGTTCCAGTAATTTAAAAATTTTCACACCTGCTATGATGCGTTTTTAATTCAACTATGGAACATGGAATTTTAACTCCTTCTGAATAAAAATTGATGTTTTAAACTACTGGAACTGGATGCTGGATTATCTTCCTCTCCTTGAGACTTGCATCCAGTATACAGGATAGTGAAAGCAGTACTGTGCAGTGGATATATACAGAATAATACAGATACTAAGAATCACATCCAGTATTCAATACAGAAGTGGTACTGTGCGGTGTTTTTATACAGAATAATACAGATACTGAGAACTACACCCAGTATACAGGACCGGAGAAGTGGTACTGTGCAGTGTATATATACAGAATAATACTAGCTAAAGCAATAGAGAGCGCAAAATAGGGCTTTACCAGATTAAAGGTGAGATAAGTAAGAGGAACCACACTCAACTGGCAGGGTTGTGGCAAGCACAACCCCTATGAATGCATAAGATATAATGGCAGTTGACGCAGTTCCACATCGATGATCTGTAAATACTGGAGATGAGAGTGAATGTATTGCCGCGCTACCACCAATGCGAAAATGTGTTGTTTAATAATAGTACTTTATTTTATAAAAATAAAGTACTATTATTAATCAACACATTTTCGTATTGGTGATAGCGCGGCAATACATCTATTCTCATCTCCAGTATTTACAGATCCTCCAACGAGTTTTGTCATACGATTTAGGATTGAGGCCAGATCAGAACTTTAATTTGCAGACACCATCCCAGTTGTCCCTTGTCAGTGCAAAGTATGAGATTTGATATGGCTAAATGAGAGGCTAAGATGTAGTCTAAAGGGGATGTGTTACGGTTGCTGCGAGCACTGGAGACTATGTCCAGATTTCTTGCTACTGCACATGTGCGAGCGCTGGAGACTAAGTCCAGATTTCTTGCTACTGCACATGTGCGAGCGCCGGAGACTAAGTCCAATCTTGGAGCCATTGCACATGTGCGGGTGACATCATCGCTGACACGAGGTCACATGTCTCTGACACCTTCTATGCCGATTGGTCGCTGGTCATGTGCTTGTGACGTCTTGCTCGGTGATAGGCCAGCATGACGTCACTCCTGTCGTTCTGGAAGCGGATTGGCTCTGGTGTCCTCCATCTTGGATGAGGCACAGAGTCTATATAAGACCCTGACACACGCCGCATGGTGCTCAGTCCTCTTGGTTCATGCATATGAGTAGACGCTCTGTGCGCGTTCCTCTAGGCATTCCTCTGTCTATGCTAGGTGAGCGCTACCGGCAGGGTAGCGTTCTTATACCTTACAGCTTCGGCTGCTGTCCGTATCCTTACCTCTTAGGGGAGCGGACATAGGCAGGTGCCTGAGGCACATGGTCTGGCTGGGCCTTGTGATTGTACTCGTAGGTGGACGTTGCCGCTAGGGTAACGTTCCTTTATACTGCGTCTGGCAGTTGTTCGTATCCTCGCACACTAGGGGAGCGAACAGAGGTAGGAGCTTTGTGCGGCTTACGCTGCTGTTCGTCTCTTTTGCACCACTAGAAGAGCGGACCTAGGCAGGTGCCATATCTAGTGGTTCGTGTCCTCGCACACTAGTGGAGCGAACGCAGGTAGGAGCTTTGTGCGGCTTACGCTGCTGTTCGTCTCTTTTGCACCACTAGAAGAGCGGACCTAGGTAGGTGCCATTTCGCACACATTGCCTTTGTCTCTGTGATTATTAACAGAGATCATTCCACACACCCTCCAAGTAAGGGAGGAATTGCTTTACTTTCTTATTATATCCTTCTGTGAGTTAACAGAGGTATTGCACTCTGCCATAGTCTGCAGCAAAGTCTTTGCACGGTGGACCCTGACTGTCTGATACTCCTTTCGGTTATTATCAGACAGCCCCCCGTAACATTAGGACTGAGCCAAGGGTCTGGCAGTTATGGCAGAATATCAGCAGTTACACCGTTACATACAAGTACTTGAGTCACGGCTCAAGAGTATAGAGGATAAACCTCAGACCATGGTGACATCTGCACATGATCCTCGACTTGCTCTACCAAACAGATATTCTGGCGATGCCAGATCATGTCGTGGTTTCATTAGTCAGTGTCAGATACACCTAGAGGTTAACTCTTCTCACTTCTCTACGGAGAGGTCCAGAGTAGGCTTTATCATCTCCTTACTTCAGGACAAAGCCTTAGAATGGGCGACTCCCCTATGGGAGCGCTCTGATGTGGTTACTCTGAGACATCAAGACTTTCTTGATGCTCTTAAGGCGGTATTCATGGGTCCGCAGGTTACCCATGATGCGGCCCTGAGACTGTTAGATCTATCTCAGGGTTCGTTATCCACTAGTTCTTATGCCATTGCTTTTAGAACTCTGGTGGCAGAACTAGATTGGCCAGAGAAGGTGTTGATTCCTATCTTCTGGAGAGGGTTGGCTGGCTATGTCAAGGATGCCCTTGCTACTCGTGAAGTCCCTGCTTCTCTGGAGGACTTGATCACAGTAGCAACGAGGATCGATGTACGCCATAAGGAACGTAGACTCGAGGTCTCTTCCTCACGCCCTAAGCATCGGGCTATTCCAGTTGTTGAGGGTCCACTACCATCTTCCTCAGCATCTGAAACATCTCCCACTCCTATGGAGTTAGGTCATACGTTCTCCAGACTACGCAAGTCTGGTCCTCCTATATGTTACGTATGTCGTCAGGCTGGGCACTATGCCAACAAGTGTCCTAGTCGTCAGGGAAACTCCCTGGCCTAGTAACCATTAGAGGGGGGTTACTAGAGACGTCTTCTGCACCCTCTAAGTGTTGTATCCCAGGTCAGCTCTCGTTATCTGAGAATACATGGCCTATTATGGCTTTTGTGGATTCCGGAGCTGACGGGATTTTTGTGTCCTCAGGATTTGTAAAGGGACACAATATTCCCTCTATCATGTTAGAGGCGCCTATTCCTGTCCGTGTTGTTAATGGAACTATGTTGTCTGACTCCATTACATTGAGGACAGTTCCCTTGCGCCTTTCCCTGTCTCAGGGTCACATAGAGGAGATTTCTTTTCTTGTTTTGCCTGAGGGTATAGACGACGTCCTTCTGGGTCTTCCATGGCTTCGGACTCATGCTCCTCACATTGACTGGGAGTCTGACAGCATTATTAGTTGGGGTTCGAAATGTCAGTCCCGATGTCTTCCCTTACCACCTAAGGTCGTTGCAGTTGCATCAACTGATCTCTCTCCCATACCTACACCCTATTTGGATTTCGCTGACGTGTTCTCCAAACAGGGTGCTGAGGTTCTTCCACCCCATAGGCCGTATGACTGTGCCATAGACCTTATCCCAGGTTCGGTTCCACCTAAAGGCAGGGTTTACCCCCTGTCGATACCTGAGTCGGAGGCCATGTCGACCTATATAAGAGAGAGCTTAGAGAAGGGGTTCATTCGTAAGTCTGTCTCTCCCGCGGGAGCTGGGTTTTTCTTTGTTCGGAAGAAAGAGGGTGATTTGCGTCCCTGCATAGATTACAGGGGTCTCAACGCAATCACAATAAAGAACAAATACCCATTACCTTTAATTTCGGAGCTCTTTGACAGACTGAGAGGAGCTCAAGTTTTTACGAAGTTGGATCTGCGGGGTGCGTATAACTTGGTACGAATTCGAAAGGGTGACGAATGGAAGACCGCTTTTAACACCCGAGACGGTCACTATGAATACCTCGTCATGCCTTTTGGGTTATGTAATGCACCCGCAGTATTTCAGGACTTCGTAAATGATGTGTTCAGGGATTTACTGTTATCCTCAGTAGTAGTGTATCTGGACGACATCCTGATTTTTTCTCCTGATCTGGAGACTCATCGTCAGGATGTCGTTCGTGTCCTTTCCCGTTTAAGGGAGCACTCATTGTTTGCTAAACTCGAGAAATGTGTATTCGAGCAGTCCTCATTGCCTTTTTTGGGTTACATTATCTCACAAGAGGGTCTGGCTATGGATCCTGCGAAGCTCTCTGCTGTCCTGCAATGGTCCGAACCTCATTCCTTGAAGGCGGTGCAACGCTTCTTAGGATTTATAAATTATTACAGGCAGTTCATACCCCATTTTTCTACTTTGGTGGCCCCTTTGGTGGCCTTGACTAAGAAAGGTGCTAATCCCAAAGCCTGGTCTACTGAGACATCTCAGGCTTTTGAGGCAGTAAAAAGACACTTTTCAACTGCTCCCGTTCTTCAAAGACCCGATGAGAGTAAGCCCTTCCTCTTAGAGGTTGACGCCTCTTCAGTGGGTGCTGGTGCGGTCTTGTATCAAAAGAACGGTGCAGGTAGAAAAAGGCCGTGTTTCTTCTTTGCTAAAACCTTTTCACCGGCAGAGAGAAACTATACCATTGGGGATAGGGAACTGCTCGCCTTGAGATTAGCCTTGGAGGAGTGGCGTCACTTGCTGGAAGGAGCGAAACATCCTTTCCAGGTCTATACAGACCATAAGAATCTGACGTACTTACAAACCGCTCAGCGTCTGAACCCTCGCCAAGCCCGCTGGTCCTTGTTTTTCTCCCGCTTTCACTTCTCCATCAACTATTTGTCTGGGAGTAAGAATAACAAGGCAGACGCCCTGTCTCGCTCTATGCTTTCTACCCAGGAAGAGATTGACGAACCTCGTCTTATCCTTCCCTCCAGGGTTTTTCATACGCTCTCCCCTGTGACGTTAGACCAAATCCCACCGGGCAAGACATTTGTTCCGCCTGATCGACAGAATGATATACTGTCATGGGCCCACACCTCAAAGGTGGGTGGGCATTTTGGTATTAGGCGGACACGAGAGTTACTGGAGAGGTGGTATTGGTGGCCACACTTAGCCAGCCACGTCAAGAGATATGTCGGTTCCTGCTACTCGTGTGCTCGCAACCGTCCATTACGGCAGAGACCGGCTGGGCTCTTGCATCCTTTACCAGTGCCAGATAGACCATGGGAGGTGGTAGGCATGGACTTTGTGGGTGATCTTCCATGTTCACAGGGACATAGATTTGTGTGGGTCATTACGGACCATTTCTCCCGGATGGTTCATCTCGTACCGTTATCGAGAATCCCATCTTCCAGGGTACTAGCCAAACTATTCCTCAAGCATGTCTTTAGGCTTCACGGGATGCCAGATCGTATCATTTGTGATAGAGGCCCGCAATTTACTTCCCGTTTCTGGCGAGATCTTTGTAGCCTTCTGCAAATTGAGTTGAATCTCTCTTCGGCATACCATCCGGAGACTAATGGTTTGGTTGAACGTACCAATCAATCTATGATTATATACCTTCGACACTTTGTTGCTGAGAACCACGATAACTGGTCCTCCCTCCTACCCTGGGCAGAATTTGCCCTTAACAATTCGCTGGCTGAGGCCACTGGGCAGACACCGTTCGTACTCAATAATGGGCAACACCCTAGGGTACCGGTACCGTTTCCCGCTGCTGCACCCCCTCCTCTTGTGGCCGACTGGGCAACTAATGCCAGAGAGGTTTGGGATCGGACTCAAGAGTCGATCCAAGCAGCTAAGGACCGTATGAAGACGGTGTCCGATCGGTTTCGTCGCCCGGCTCCTGTCTTTTCTCCAGGGGACTTTGTGTGGCTCTCTGCAAAACACGTGAGACTTAGAGTGAGCTCTGTCAAATTTGCTCCTCGCTTCCTGGGTCCTTATGAGGTTCTTCGACAGGTAAATCCTGTAGTCTATCAATTGAAGTTACCTGTCCATCTTAGGGTTCATGACAAATTCCATGTCTCACTGCTAAAGCCGGCTATTTTACCTCACGCTCATGAAGTGCACTCTCCTGCCTCTGATTCCTCTCGCTCTAGCTATGAGGTACGAGCCATAGTTGGTTCTAAGATGGTTAGAGGGCGCAGGTTCTTCTTGATAGATTGGGAGGGCTATGGCCCGGAACATCGCTCTTGGGAGCCTGAGGAGGCTGTCCATGCTCCCGACTTAGTTGCCGATTATCTGCGTCGCCGGGAGGGGGGCCCTTGAGGGGGAGGTACTGTTACGGTTGCTGCGAGCACTGGAGACTATGTCCAGATTTCTTGCTACTGCACATGTGCGAGCACTGGAGACTATGTCCAGATTTCTTGCTACTGCACATGTGCGAGCGCTGGAGACTAAGTCCAGATTTCTTGCTACTGCACATGTGCGAGCGCTGGAGACTAAGTCCAGATTTCTTGCTACTGCACATGTGCGAGCGCTGGAGACTAAGTCCAGATTTCTTGCTACTGCACATGTGCGAGCGCCGGAGACTAAGTCCAATCTTGGAGCCATTGCACATGTGCGGGTGACATCATCGCTGACACGAGGTCACATGTCTCTGACACCTTCTATGCCGATTGGTCGCTGGTCATGTGCTTGTGACGTCTTGCTCGGTGATAGGCCAGCATGACGTCACTCCTGTCGTTCTGGAAGCGGATTGGCTCTGGTGTCCTCCATCTTGGATGAGGCACAGAGTCTATATAAGACCCTGACACACGCCGCATGGTGCTCAGTCCTCTTGGTTCATGCATATGAGTAGACGCTCTGTGCGCGTTCCTCTAGGCATTCCTCTGTCTATGCTAGGTGAGCGCTACCGGCAGGGTAGCGTTCTTATACCTTACAGCTTCGGCTGCTGTCCGTATCCTTACCTCTTAGGGGAGCGGACATAGGCAGGTGCCTGAGGCACATGGTCTGGCTGGGCCTTGTGATTGTACTCGTAGGTGGACGTTGCCGCTAGGGTAACGTTCCTTATACTGCGTCTGGCAGTTGTTCGTATCCTCGCACACTAGGGGAGCGAACAGAGGTAGGAGCTTTGTGCGGCTTACGCTGCTGTTCGTCTCTTTTGCACCACTAGAAGAGCGGACCTAGGCAGGTGCCATATCTAGTGGTTCGTGTCCTCGCACACTAGTGGAGCGAACGCAGGTAGGAGCTTTGTGCGGCTTACGCTGCTGTTCGTCTCTTTTGCACCACTAGAAGAGCGGACCTAGGTAGGTGCCATTTCGCACACATTGCCTTTGTCTCTGTGATTATTAACAGAGATCATTCCACACACCCTCCAAGTAAGGGAGGAATTGCTTTACTTTCTTATTATATCCTTCTGTGAGTTAACAGAGGTATTGCACTCTGCCATAGCCTGCAGCAAAGTCTTTGCACGGTGGACCCTGACTGTCTGATACTCCTTTCGGTTATTATCAGACAGCCCCCCGTAACAGGATGCTATTCTCCTTATGGAGACTGACATACCATACCGGCATGCCAGTGAGGTGAGAAGACTTTTAAGTCATAACGCTCCTCTGGGAAATATTCAAATTGTCTCTTCACGGAGGAAGAAGATGAACTCTGGTGCCACCTATTGGAGGTAGAAATCCTAGAAGTCAAAAGTGACCCTCCAACGAGTCTTGTCATATGACTTAAGATTGATTCTAAATCAGAACCTCAATTTGGAGACATGGTGTTTTGGGATGGTTGTCCCTCGTCAGTGCAAAGTATGAGATCTGATTTGGCTAAATGAGTGGCTAAGACATAGTCTAAAGGGGACACTATTCTCTTTATGAAGACTGACACACCATACCAGCATACCAGTGAGGAGACTTTTAAGCACTCTGGCATCAATATTTCCCAGAGAAGCATTGCGGCTTAAAAGTCTCTTCACTGGCATGCTGGTATGATGTGTCAGTCTCCGTAAGGAGAATAGCATCCCCTTTAGACTATGTCTTATCCTCTCATTCAGCCAGATCATATCTCATACTGTGCACAGATGAGGGATAACCATACCAAAACACTGTGTCTGCAAATTGAGGGTCTGATCTGGCATCAATCCTAAATGAAGCAAGAAAAAAATGTTTCATCCAGCACTTGAATATATAGTATCCCAATTCCACAAAATTCACGGACTTGATAAAAACAATATTGATTTTATTGGTGTACACCCATAAAATCAATAATGTTTTTATCAAGTCCGTGAATTTTGTGGAATGAGGATACTATATCTTCAAGTGCTAGATGAAACATTTTTTTCTTGCTTCATTTATCCCGGGATCCGGCCCGCTGACTGTTCGTGCACTGATCTCTAAAACCGGCCACAGCAAATCTAGAGGTGAGCTGATCCTAAAAATGTTCTTTGTTTTATCAATCCTAAATCACACAAGACTCGTTGGAGGGTCACTTTTGACTTCTAGATTTGCTACCACCAATAGGTGGCACCAGAGTTTGTCTTCTTCCTCCCTGAAGAGACAATTTTAAAATTTCCCAGTGGAGCTTTTTGGGTCAAAAGTCTCCTCACTGACATGCTGGTATGGTGTGTCAGTCTCCGTAATGAGAATAATGTTCACTTTTAATTTAAATTCTGGTGTACATAGAAAATTTCTCATTAGCCCCACACTGAAGGACGTCAGGTCATGAGCTACAGTTAGGCAACAAAGACACTTAGCATTTCCAGATTTGTACATACCCACACGCCCCTTCCAGATGGTATTTTTGTTGTAAATTGCTTAGTGGGTTTCAAATTTACTCTGCTCGGAGCTAACATATTTTTTAAATTTTGGTTTCTCCTGGAAATTACACATGGGAAGTTGGACAAAGTTTTAACCAAAATGGGGTAATTTTTTAACCAAAACAAAACTTGTGAATCATCTGTTCAATTACTAAATGAGTGTTATTATAAGTTGTCACTAGACTACACTTGTATCCTTCTAACTTGTTGGTATCTATAGATGTAGATTTTTTGTTCATTTTCTCCAACCACTTATCCTGGGATAGATATTTAGTTTTCTCAAAAGCATCTAGAGAAAGAATATTGAAAGATGCTTGTGTTAAAAAATGACCTCATTTTGGGGAAAACTTTGTCCGACTTCCCTTGTTTAATTTAAAGGAGAAACCAAATTATAAAAAATATAGCTCCAAGCAGAGTGAATTTGAAACCCACTAAGCCATGGGGTATGTACAAATGTGGGAATGCTAAGTGTCTGTGTGTCTCTGTCTCTTTCTCTGTATGTTTCTGTCTGTGTGTGTGTATGTGTCAGTGTGTTCTGTGTTTGTGTATCTCTGTCTCTGTGTGTCTGTGTCTCTGTGTGTCTTTGTCTGTCTCTGTGTGCCTCTTTCTCTATGTGTCTCTATCTCTGTATCAGTGTGTCTGTGTATCTGTGTCTCTGTTTCAAACCACTAACCAAGACTTGTGAATCATCTTTTCAATTACTAATTGAGAAATTGAGTTATTATAAGTTGTCACTAAACTACACTTGTATCGCTCTAAAGCCAGCTTTACATGTTGCAATTTCGCATACGATATCGTATGCGATTTGCAACGCCCCATCGTATGTGTGGCACGTTCAATTTGATGAACGTGCTGCACAAACGATTAACCCCCGTCACACGTACTTACCTGTCCATACGACCTCGATGTGGGCGGCGAACGTCCACTTCCTGGAGTGGGAGGGACGTTCGGCGTCACATCGACGTCACGCGGCAGCCGGCCAATAGAAGCGGAGGGGCGGAGATGAGCGGGACGTAAACATCCCGCCCACCTCTTTCCTTCTGCATTGGCGGCTGGAGCCGTGGGACGCAGGTAAGATCTGTTCAATGTTCCCGGAGTGTCACACACTGCGATTTGTGCTGCCTCGAGAACATTGCACAACCGCCCATTCAATTCTTGAGGAATGAACAACGTGTATGCGATGAACGGATTTTCGTTCAATCGCAATCGCACGTACCTGTCACACACTACAATGTACCTTACGATGCCGGATGTGCGTCACTTACGACGTTGGATAGACATTTAACTCTCTCAAAAGCATCTGGAGAAAGAATATTGAAAGATGCTTGTGTACAAAAATGACTCCATTTTGTGGAAAACTTTGTCCGACTTCCCTTGTGTAATTTACAGAAGAAACCGAAATTTCAAAAATATTATGCTCCGAGCAGAGTAAATTTGAAACCCACTAAGCCATAAACTTTGCGAAGGACGTATGAATCAAGCTGCATACAAGGTTATTCTGAACTCTTCCCTTCCTGTTCTTTCTAAATGATTATGAACTTGTCTTCTTTGCATTACTTGAGGTCTGAAAGCAATGCATTGATTTTTATTTTGACCATTTCTCATTTTCAGAAAATAAATACAAAATGTATTGCTTGAAAATTTGGAGACATTGTCAGTAGTTTATAGAATAAAAGAACAATTTACATTTCACTCAAAAAATTATCTATAACGAGAAAAATCAGAAAAATGTAACTTTTTGCAGTGTTCTCTTAATTTTTGCCAGTTATATTAAATAACGTATAATTGTATACTGTGTCTTATTTAAGAATAAGTATATTTGTGTCAATTGGGGGTGTGTTCTAAATTGACTATAAATATTCTCCAAACTTGTTTGTAAGACCAAACCTGACGAAGGAGGCCGCAGCCTCAGAAACGTGTTGTGTGAAATAAATGACAGATATATATATATATATATATATATATGTGTATATATATATATATATATATGTATATATATATATATATATATATATTGTTTTTACTGTAACTTCTATGCTTTCAGAGCCTGACAAGTTCGCATTTTTTTATTTTTTGGTTCCCCTGTAGAAAACATGCAGCCATTAATATCTAAACTGCTGGCAATAAAGATGAGTACACCCCTAAGTATAAATAGCCAAATTGTGCTAAAGTGTCATTATGTTATATGTCCACCATTATTTTCAAGCACTCCCTTAAATCTATTTGGCATGGAGTTCACTAGAGCTTCACAGGAGCCACTAGAATAACCTTCCAATCCTGCATAATGACATCACGGAGCTGGCGGATGTTAGAGACCTTGCGCTCCTCCTCTTTTCATTTGATGATGCCCCACAGATACTCAATAGGGTTTAGGTCTGGAGAAATGCTTGGCCAGTCCAACACGTTTACCCTTAATTTCTTTAGCAAGACAGTGGTAATCTGAGAGGTATGTTTGTGGTTATCTTGTTGGAACACTGCCTTGGGACACAGTTTCCAAAGAGAGGTGATCATGGTCTGCTTCAGAATTCACAGTACATGTTGCCATTCATGATTCCCTCAATGAATTGTAGTTCTAGGCAGATGGCAGCATTAATGCAATCCCAAATCATGACACTCCCATCATCATGCTTGATTGTAGGCAACGCACACTTGTCTTTGTACTCCTCCCCTGGTTTCTGCCACACACGCTTAACACCATCTGAACAAAATAAGTTCATCTTGGTCTCATCAGAAAGCAGGACATGGTTCCAGTATTCCATGTCCTTAGTCTGCTTTTCTTCAGCAACTATTTGCTGCCTTTCTTGTGCATAATCTTTAGAAGAGGCTTCCTTCTGGGACAACAACCATGCATACTAATTTGATGCAGTGTGCACTGTATGGTCTGAGTACTGACCTACTGATCTGGGGGTTCAGTATGTCAGTATAATTAATATGTCAGTATATCAGTATGTCATATAGCCCTATAACCTGTGCAGTAATGCAGGCAGCACTCATATATCTATTTTGAAAAGACATCCTCACTCTGAGCCCATGCACTCAACTTCTTTGGTCGACCATATTGAGGCCAGTTCTGAGTAGAACCTGTCTTGTTAACTCCTTTACCCCCGGCCTATTTTCCATTTTTCGGCTTGTTTTTTTTGCTCCCCTTCTTCCGAGAGCCATAACTTTTTATTTTTCTGTCAATCTTGCCATATAAGACTTTATTTTTCGTGGTAAGAGTTGTACTTTTAAATGAAACCATAAGGTTAACCATATAGTGTACTGGAAAACAGCAAAAAATTCCAAGTGCGGAAAAATTGCAAAAAAGTGCATAATTTTTTGGGGGATATTTTATTCACCGTGTTCACTATATGGTAAAACTGATGAGTCGGTGTGATGCCTCAGGTCGGTAAGAGTTTGCAGATATTTACCTTTATGTAAGGGGTTAAAAAAAAAATCTAAATTTTGTCCAAAAAAATTGACGTTGTAGCATTCTCATTTCTTGGTGGCTCAGTGACAGCTTATTTTTTGCATCTCCAGCTAAAGTTTTTAATTGTACCATTCTTGCGCAGATGCTATGTTTTGATCGCCTGTTATTGCATTTTGTGCAAAATTTGCACCAACCAAGAAACGTAATTTTGGCATTTTGAACTTTTTTTGCCACTACGCCGTTTACCAATCAGATTAATTGAGTTTATATTTTGATATCGGGCATTTCTGAACACAGCGATACCAAATGTGTATATACTTTTTATTTCTTAAACCCTTTCATTTTCAAAAGGGTGAAAGGGGGGTGGTTTATACTTTAGGTTTTATTTTTTTTATTATTTAAAACTTTTTTTTTTACTTTTTTTATTTTACCAGTTCCCCTAGGGGACTAAAAGGATCAGCAGTCTGATCGCTCATTCATTTCTATTGATCACAGCTGCACAGCTGAGATCACCAAAAATGCTCATGTCTTGTAATAGGCAGCACTCGGCTGACTGAAACAGGAAGTGAGTCATGTGAGCTACAGGAGTCATCACATGACCCTGCGCTACCATGGCAACCATCAGCTCACAGTGATCACGTCACAGCACCGCCGATGGAGCCCGGTAAGTGAACATTTACCACAACGGGTATGTAAATCATGTTGTCACATTTTGATTTAAGGGGTTAACGGATCTACCGTTCCACCATACAAGGCACACATGCCTGCTGTACAAATAAGCAGACATGTGCACAGATCACTGCCAACTGCCCGCAGCAGCCGCAGGTGATTACACTATAATGGCTTAGGACGTACCAGTACAGCCCATGGTCGTTAAGGGGTTAATCTGTTGCATGGTCTTGGCCACCGTGCTGCAGCTCAGTTTTTGTGTGTTGGCAATCTTCTTATAGTCTAGGCCATCTTTATGTAGGGCAAGAACTTTTTTTGAGATCCTCAGGGAATTCTTTGCCATGTGGTGCCATGTTGAACTTCCAGTGACCAGTATGAGAGAGTGTGTGAGCAGTAACACCAAATTTAACTCACCTGTTCCCCTTTCACATCTGAAACCTACTAAAATACTGTAAGAGTAAACAATTTTGAGAGATTTTTTAATAGATAGAAATGGCTTTATCTAAAAAAAGGTCTATATATATATTTATAATAATGCAATAAACATTAACATATTATATAGTGCAGTACATTATGAAACCAGGTTTTTTTTTTTTTAAAAAAAAGTTTTATGTTAATAATATGCATAAAGAAATAATCACAATTTACACTGATTAGGCACACTAGACAATTCTGGTCATTATATCCCTTATTAATATCCTCATGACATCAGCAATGGTGAATCCCTGGTGCCTCCACTAATGCCTCTATAATACTTGGCCACAATTGAAGCCAAAACTCGCAGATCCATTTGGCACTAAAAATCCTCCTCAGTGATTGCTATGAGAAGCTAAACGGCTGGAGCAGACACTCCAGGAATGAGCACTGATGCCTCATGTCAGCACTATTTTGTGGTTTCAGAGTTGCCAAGACTCCTTCTCTAAAGGTCAAGACATGCCTCTATAGAGACAGTGATTAGGCTCCAAGGATGTGTTAGTTCCTCTACTATAGACTGAAACTTCAGCTTGTTAGCTTTCTGTTTTCCTTAGAAATAAAACTAGCGTGGAGTGTTCAGACTGACATTCACCGGTAACGCTGAACCATTTCAACAGGTCCCTCTGAGACTCTTCCCTTTTCATCAGTTCTGAAACTTCTCCATATGGATTAAAGGAGCTATATTATATGAAATATCCTGAGTAGCCCAAACAAGAAGCCTTAGATTAATGTGATAGGGAGGAGGGCATTTATATTTTAATGTTGACAGCTGCTGTTTGACCTTCATGAAATGAGGTGTTGATGTCAGGCAATTGACCAGTGGACTGAGTCCCACAACTGCATAAGATGATAAATCAGACCCAAGTGGTTCCAGCATGTTCAACACATGCTAAGGGGAGTCTGTCAGTACAAAAGGACTGTTCAAACCAAGCACAGGCTCTCAGTACACGCTTGGCATGGTCAAACAGTGTCACGTATACAGACTACTTCTCTTCCATATATCTCTGTCACCTCTTCTTTGATTGACATCTCTATCTTTACAGGGACCAGAGAAGGGCACAGATAAATGCACAACAAATACTGTAGGTAGAAGGTTCATGGAACTGTTTGGCTATGTTAAGGGTATTCATGTACCGTTGATTGGTTGGAACAGTCATTCTTTGCTTACGGACTGTCACATCAAGTTTTTTAAAAACTTCACCAACTGTCATGGTGGCATAGGGATCTGTTCAGACTACTAATTCTGCACTCCCCCGATAACTTCTCCGGTGTCTGTGATCAATGCAGGCAAACTCAGGCGTCAACCTGCAGAGTTCATAAGCAGACTAGCAAGAGTTAATCTTTGCTAGCCTTCTTGTTAGTCTCCTTTTATCACATGTTGTTGGGGAGCCAATTACATCTGCTCCCTTCCTATATATGCTGGCTAGATCCTTCCTTCTATGCCAGCTATAGTTTATCTTTGTTTTTCTGGTGAGGTGTTGTGATACAGATTATCTGATGATTGTGATACTTGTTGCTGAGTGCGGTGTTGGAGTTAACCCTTGTTGCCTTTTTGTTGCTACCTTCCTGCTCTTGCTTTTCTCCTGAGTCTCTCATTGTCTATTCCTATGTGTGTGCAGAGATTTGGTTTTCTCTTGTCTGTCTTTATTTATGTCCCTTCCTTCCCTGGTGGGAAAAGGAAATCAGATTAGTTCTGATCAGGATCATAGCCAGTCATGGGACTCAGGCATCTCCACCATCAAGAGTAACCCTGAGGTAAAGGATCGACTAGGGTTAGCCTCTGGTATCTCGCTATCACACACTCACATCGTGACACAGACTCCCTTTTGACACTTTTTTACTTCCTTTACAATAATGGAACATTACTTCACTTTGCTCATACTGTTTCCCTATCACACATGGAAATTTCATTGCCAATCAACTTATCACTATGTTTTAGAAGACCCAAGTAACATATCCATTCACCACTGTAGTTGTTCTTGTTCTCATAGAAACACATATGGCCTTTTTTTAGTACAAACGTGTCCATTTTTATCTTTCTCCTAATTTCATTACGGACTCCATTGTCTCATGATATAACTGTAACACATTATTGCAGCAGATTATTAAAGCCCTGGACAGGCAGCAGTTCACATTACAACCACTGTGTGGCCACATAAAGAGACATATAGCATCAACATCTCTAAACAAAGTAGCAAGAAATTATGTTTTTTGTGGGGGGGCTTCAAAGTGTCATGATTCACTTGTGGCTCTGCTCTCTTGCAGAGCCAGTGTGTGTTTTCCTGCCGTCTGTATGTTCTGAGTCTAGGCCCGGTGGGAGGGGCCTATTCGGGGATGCCTCATTCTTGGTGATCGCTCTGCCTTATCTTGGAGCTGTTTCACCACCACCAATGCCACCAGTGATAGTTCCAGCTTGCTGTATACATTTCTGGTTCCCGTGAGTTGCTATTCTGATCTTGTCCTGCTACCTAGTATCCCATTCCCCGTTCCCTCGCTTCTCCTGACATGTCATACCTGACCTCCGGCTTGCTTTGTGACCCCAGCCCCGCTCTCTCCTCAATACTGACGTATCCTCTTGGTTTTGACCATGACTCTTCTCCCCTTTTGCTACTTCTTGGCTTACTGACCCTCGGCTCACACGTAACTCCGGCTTCTCTTTCTCCCCCTGTAATTACATGTCCTCCTGGCTACTGACACTTGGCTTAGTCGACTACTCTGGAGACCTTCCCCGCTAGCATACTGGCAACCCCCAGCGGGCTAGCGCCTCACTATACCTAGGTGTTGGACATCATTCTAGTGCACTTGCAACCCCTGTTAG
Organism: Anomaloglossus baeobatrachus; assembly: GCF_048569485.1. Taxonomy (NCBI): domain Eukaryota; kingdom Metazoa; phylum Chordata; class Amphibia; order Anura; family Aromobatidae; genus Anomaloglossus; species Anomaloglossus baeobatrachus. Next base: position 523,468,203 of record NC_134353.1, read on the forward strand.
TGTCACACAAAGCTAGTCACCAAATTTTTGCAAAAGTGGGTTCTTGTACACTTAAAAACAATGACTATTTATTATTAACAGCCGATGTAATTATTTTTTTTAATGAAGTTAAGCCATGTACTGCATACTAATTATTTATTCCAAATACTCAGATTATATGAAGTTCTTGATAACTGGTACTATGTCATGATCCAAGTCTGCTGCTGGATTCTACTTCTATAGTGCAGACGTTAAGACTAGACCTCGGGAATTTAGTAGTTTTTGTTCCTAAAAGCCTGCCACAGTGGGTACGCTTGGCATCACAGTTTTCCTTTGTAGGAACCAAAATTTGTGAAAGAGGAACTGAAAACAGCACAGATAAATTCCATCAAAAAATGTAGAAAGCAAACATTGACAGAATCCATGTTTTCTGCACATACGTAATTAGAATTCATGGTTATTTTCTGGACCTCTGGAGCATGTAATATTGCCCGTATTGCGAGCATTCAGTGACTGTAAGCTAATGTTGGCGCTCACCTACGGTCTGAATATAATGCTGCTTACCACGGAAGCTGGCACAGTACAGCGGGCACATTAATAAGATCTACAATCCCCATGTAATAGTCTATTCTTGTCAGGATGATGATCCCGGTTTGCTGCTGTCACTCTAGGTCCATCTTCAGAGTGTGATAAATGGCACTCTTGGGCGTGAATAATGTGTGAGTGTAGTTTATTCTGCACAAGATTAACAGGTCGTACAGTAGTCTCTTCTTAAACTTTGTTACATAGGCAAGAAAAATGTATTCCTTGAAAAGATAATGTAGTACAGTTATCCTTATAGTACTTCTAAGATTTATCTTAAAGAGGAACTGTCAATTATTTTTTTTTTCATAAATGGATAGTACTTTGTAAATTTTGTAATCTAATTTAATAATGAATATTCACTCCCAAAATTTTCATTTCCCAGGTAAAATTTGTTGTCAGTGAATGCAGATGTTTTCATTGATGAGTTAGGAGCTGTCATAAAGTTCTATGGAGAGGGAAGTGGAAGTAGAAAGGAGGAGCTAGAAATAGACAGACATCCTGCTGCAAGTTCTCCTGAAATATCAACTACACTTTACAGGGAATCTATCAACTTATTCATGCTGCCTAAATCGCGGACAGCATGAATGAGAGCCCGACGGCATGATTGCTGTCAGGTATATTTTACTATGAAATGCTCTGGCATTTGACAGAAGGTTTAATAAGAACATCTAGCTATGGACCATAACCAGAGATTAGACTAGTCCAGCTCCACTCCCAGTTGGCATTTCTGGCATTGTTAGCAGTGATTGACAGTTCTCACTCTATGTTCACAACAGCACTGTAAAGGTGAGCCGGGGGAGCAGGACTAGCCTTCTTTCTAGCTATGGTTCTAGACTAGATCTTAAGTATTCTCACTCAATATACCACCAACATCACATCCCACTAGTGGAGGCTCAAAGCATATACATTTGTAATACTAACACCACAGAAAAAATACGCAAGCCAGAAATGATCAAACTAAAAATACAAACATCCTTTATTAGCCAATAATAAAACACAATAAAAAAATTGAACAACCCAGGGACAGATGGTAGTAGTTAAGGAGATCCGGCAACAATCCTAATGCAAATAGATGAATAGATGGAACCCTACGTCACACAAGTGTGTGAATATCCAAACCAACATGCATACATGATAAAGTTGCGTAGATATATGATATCCCAATACTGCATCCACTAGTTTTATATATATATATATATATATATATATATATATATATATATATTTTTATATATATATATATATATATATATATATATACAGTACAGACCAAACGTTTGGACACACCTTCTCATTCAAAGAGTTTTCTTTATTTTCATGACTCTAAAAATTGTTGATTCACATTGAAGGCATCAAAACTATGAATTAAAACATGTGGAATGAAATACTTAAAAAAGTATGAAACAACTGAAAATATGTCTTATATTCTAGGTTCTTCAAAGTAGCCACCTTTTGCTTTGATTACTACTTTGCACACTCTTGGCATTCTCTTGATGAGCTTCAAGAGGTAGTCACCGGAACTGGTCTTCCAACAGTCTTGAAGGAGTTCCTAGTGATGCTTAGCACTTGTTGACCCTTTTGCCTTCACTCTGCGGTCCAGCTCACCCCAAACCATCTCGATTGGGTACAGGTCTGGTGACTGTGGAGACCAGGTCATCTGGCGTTGCACCCCATCACTCTCCTTCTTAGTCAAATAGCCCTTACACAGCCTGTAGGTGTGTTTGGGGTCATTGTCCTGTTGAAAAATAAATAATGATCCAACTAAACGCAAACTAGATGGAATAGTACGCCGCTGCAAGATGCTGTGGTAGCCATGCTGGTTCAGTATATCTTCAATTTTGAATAAATCCCCAACAGTGTCACCAGCAAAGCACCCCCACACCATCACACCTCCTCCTCCATGCTTCATGGTGGGAACCAGGTATGTAGAGTCTATCCGTTCACCTTTTCTAGAAAGACACGGTGGTTGGATCCAAAGATCTCAAATTTGGACTCATCAGACCAAATCACAGATTTCCACTGGTCTAATGTCCATTCCTTGTGTTCTTTATCCAAAACAAGTCTCTTCTGCTTGTTGCCTGTCCTTAGCAGTGGTTTCCTAGCAGCTATTTTACCATGAAGGCCTCTTAATAGCTGTTCTAGAGATGAGAAGGTGTGCCCAAACTTTTGGTCTGTACTGTATATATATATATATATATATATATATATATATATATATATATAAAAGTGAATAATTTTAAGTGAGAAAAATTAAGATAAAAGTAGCATTTGGGTATCACATGCTACAAGTAAAGCAGTGAAAAGACATAGAAAAAGTTATATACCAACATACAGGGACCAAAAGAGGATATGAAGCGGTGTCCCTTGCACTCGACGCACGTTTTGCAGCCTCGGTTTTTTGTCCATGTGTCTCCTTTGACTCTATTCCATCTATTTGCATTAGGAATGTTGCCGGATATCCCCAACTAATACCATCTGTCCCTTGGGTTGTTCCATTTTTTTATTGTGTTTTATTATTGGCTAATAAAAGATATTTGTATTTTTATTTTCATAATTTCTGCCGTTCATACTTTTTTTTGCTGTTAGTGTTTTCACTTAGAAACACCAGAGTTTTCAAGAAAAATATACCTGGCTGCAATGGTGCATCAAGGCACAAATTCATGCTGTCTGCAGCATGAATAAAATGATAAAGGATCCCTTTAAGTGAAAGATATGGTTCAGTAGTCTTTTTTTTCTTAGCTCAGGATGATGACTGTGAGTCACATCATTTTTCTGACATACGGTTGATCATTTAAAGTTTGCCATATGATTCTGTAATTCATCCCCCCCCCAAAACAAATATATATATTTGTCGAGCTCACAGAAAAGCATATTTTACAACTGTGCAGCCCTGACAAAGTAATTGTCTTAATTTTTAAGCTTTTTAGCATTCCCACAGTTTAAGATAATCTTACACACACATACAGTTTGAGGACCCTACAATATTCTCTTCCCCACAAATTATGGTGACCAGCAATACAGTATGGTGCCAACACAGTGACCCAAACATAGCCTGTTACACAATATAATAGCCCTCACATAAACCTCCTTACAGCATAATCGCTCTCCATACATTATAATGACACTCTGTATAGTATAATGGCCCCACACCCTTGAACAAAGTATAATGACCCCTACATAACCCTCCACACAGTATGATGGACCCCATACTAACCTCCCCACTGTATAATTGCCTGTATACAGTATAATTTCCCCAACTAACTCCAAACAGTATAATAGCTCACCACATAGCCCTGGAAACATTATAATGGCCCCCTTACATAGCCCTGAAAACAGTATGATGACCTCCAACATAGGCCTTCAAATAGTATATTGGCCCCCACAAAGCCATCCAAACAGTATAATGGCCCCCACATATATCTACAAACAGTATAATGGCCTTCATATAGCCCTGAAAACAGTATACTGCCCCCCACATAGTCGTCCCATCTGTATAATAGCCTCTATATAGCCCTACAAACAGTAAAATGGCTCCAACATCATCCTACAAACCTTCACAATGTACTCATTGATTAAAAAAAAAAAATACTCACCTCTCCTTGTTCCCGTGCTGCTCCAGTCTCTGCAGCTTGTGTTTGGAAGCTCTACACATCTCTGAAGAGCGAATACAATGTGTAGTGACATTATTGTGCTTGCTTCACTGAGATATCAGAGCACAGACACAGAGAGAGAATGATGTAGGGAGAGGATGGTTCCTGTTCCACCATTGCTGTTAACTGTATTGGCATCTTACAGGCCCCATAGCGGTACTGCCGGTTCCTGTGCAGATATTCTTGGCCAATACCCACTACTTTAATATTCTTAGATATGCTGGGTGGCTTATGTGCAGTGTAGCTGGTTGCACAGATGGAAGGAGTGCTAGTCCTCTTTTCCAAACAGAGTTGTCTTGCTGACTGGGTAATTATGAAAACTATCCATTTGGCCAAATGCAATACTGGTTACTATATACGGGTTGCATTGATGAAATAGTCCATTTAGTATAGCCGAGGCCAATATATCCTGATCTAAACAAATAAAAAATATATTTTCCTCAACTTATTTTTATAACGGGTCATATTTATGACATCTACATTAATCTTCTTCCATCCTGTCTTATTTTTCAGAGAGCACTGCTTTGCAGTAAAGGATCTCTACTGCTTTAAAGAGTGGCTGTCAATAGAGGAAAATTCACGGAAAGGAATTTATAAACCTGGATTAATGCTATTGACAGTCCCTGATTGTGAAAAGCTCCCAAGCCTGCAAAAAGGCCCTGGGGCCTGCATCAATATTCCATATTTTGGTAAGCTATAAACCGATTGTATGGAAAGTAACGGGACTTTTTGTTCCATTTTTAAGTCATGAGCGTTCAGTAATGCCAAAATTACATAGCAGATTTTTTTCTTGTATTTTTTATTAAAAATGTTGCACTACAACAAAACAAGTACAAGAAAAACACACCAATTTTTTTGGGATCAGACTTTGATCATAATTTTCTTAGATAGTAGTCCAAGTGTCATCAGTTTTCTCATACGCGGAGCAAAACATTTTTTTTAAACCTTCTTTTATAGTGTTCATGAAAACTGGTCCACAGTCAGATGTCATCCAAGCGCAGTATAATTTTTCGCTGACCGTAGACTTGTATTGCCGATATTGACCCAACACTCAGAACAAAGTCAGACAAGTCTGTGAAAAATCACGGACATGTGGATGGCCCTATAGACTATGACAGGTATGAGTGCTACCTGTGTAAAGCAAGGAGAGCTCTTGTACGCAAAAATCAGACGTCTGAATGAGCCCTAAAGATTAAGTCCCACAATGAATGCCACAAATGCAGTGTTTTACGCAGCTTAACAACTGACCAAAAATTCAGCCTAAAGCCTGCTTTACACGTTGCAATTTCACATACGATATCATATGCGATTGCCCCCATCGTATGTGTGGCACGTTCAATTTGTTGAACGTGCCGCACAAACGATTAACCCCCGTCACACGTATTTACCTTCCATACAACGTCGATGTGGGCAGCAAACATCCACTTCCTGGAGTGGGAGGGACATTCGGCGTCACAGCAACGTCACGCGGCAGCCGGCCAATAGAAGCGGAGGGGCGGAGATGAGCGGGACGTAAATATCCCGCCCACCTCTTTCCTTCTGCATTGGCGGCTGGAGCCGTGGGACGCAGGTAAGATCTGTTCAATGTTCCCGGAGTGTCACACACTGCGATTTGTGCTGCCTCGAGAACATTGCACAACCGCACGTTCAATTCTTGAGGAATGAACAACGTGTATGCGATGAACGGATTTTCGTTCAATCGCAATCGCACGTACCTGTCACACACTACAATGTACCTTACGATGCCGGATGTGCGTCACTTACGACGTGACCCCGCCGACACATCGTAAGATGTATTGTAGCGTGTAAAGCGGGCTTAAAAGTTATGTTAACATTACGTACCTCTATTCTATGTACTGGGACAGATTATTGAACGCCACATAGATTACAAATTCCATGTAGAATGGGCATGTTGTTAATGTTTTCTCTTTTCTGCTTTTTTCCAGAGCTCCATAAGGAAAATATTACCAGTAAGTTACAATAATGTGCACATTAAAAATGAAAAATTTTATTTAGCATTCTTAATGTTAATCTTTCAGTGTAATTAAGTTCATGATCACCCAGTGAATGTGCAAAACGCTTGTTTTTTTGAGTTATATGTCCTTTGGCGCAGCGCAAAACATCATTTTCAGCGTACATAACATACTCACAGGTGAACCCAAACTGTAAAGTTCGGGGTCTGTACACCTAGTGTCCATGCATAAACCCTACACGTGGACTTCTCAGGGAATCGGTGTAATATAAGGGATATATGACAGCTATGATTAGTAAAAAAAAATCAGCTACCACAAAGCCCTTGATTAGTAATAAGTAATGGTCTATGAGATCCTCATTACTAATCACATAGGTAAAAAGACATAAACACAAAACACAGAGAAAAATAAAAAAAATCCCTCTTTCTCCAATTTATTCACCCCAAAACGCCTTCAGATCCAACGTAATCCACACCATGATGTCCCACGATGATCTCAGCTACATCCTGAGGTCACAGTGCATGGTCACAGAAAATGTTATTAATTATTGCATTCTCCAGGACACATTGACAGAGCCACAGCTGTGAGAGCATTGACGTCAGGACTTCACCTGAGGTCACAGCTATCGGTTCCCACGGTACCCCAGCTGTGACTTCAGGTGAGCTCATTGACCTCACCTAAGGTGAACTCATTGCCGGATTACCGGTTTAGGCTATGTGCACATGTCTAGTATTTGGTTGCAGAAATTTCTGCATCAAATCTGCATCTCCTGGCAGAAAAATTAGTCCAAAATGCATCACCTGAGGTGAGTTCAATGAGTTCACCAGATGTGAGTTCACCTGAGGTTACAACTGGAGTACCATGGGAATCACCATCTGTGACCTCAGGTGAACTCACTGATGCCTCCACTCACAGCTGCAGCTCTATGAGTGTGTCCCACAGCCTGCAGTGATCATTCACATTTTCTAATGCGACTGAGTGCTGGGATGTCAGGATGTAGCAGAGTCGGGATCGTCGTGGGACATCGTGTACATGGTGTTGATTACATTGGACTTGCATGTTGTTAAAGGGGTTAATAAATTGGAGAAAGAATATGTTTTTGTTGTTTATTTAATGATTTTTCTGTTTTGTGTTTATTTATTTCTACTTATAGGATTGGTAATGTGGGGGGTTTCATAGACCCAAATTATACCCTAAGGCTATGTGCGCACGTTGTGTAATTTCATGCTTTTACGCTGCATATTGCACTGCAACATAAACGCATGCGTCCTGCGTCTCTAGCACAATCTATGAAGATCCGCACGTCGCTTTTTAGAACGCAGTGATTTGCATGCTGAAATTTTTTATCCAAATCGCTGCACTGAATAAAGCAACATGTCACTTCTTTCGTGCACTTTGGATGCTGCTCCCACTCTGTCTATGGGAGAAGATGCATCCAGAGCGCATGAAATCGGCATCTATTCTGCAGACACACTGCATTCATTACACAGTATTTCTGTAGCGATTTGAAGCGCACATGCACTGCCAAATCGCTGCAGATTTTTCAGCATGGACACTACGCAACGTGCGCATATAGCCTAACAGTTCGTCAATCAGCTGATGAATGAGCAAATTGCTCGTTGACAGGGTCCAATGATTTCTAAGCTTGAACTGTTGTGTAAATGATTTTTCAGAGCACATACAATTTGGGTCAACCTGTCTAATCTGACCACTAAGTAATCACTAATGGGCTTGAATGTCAAAGATCAGTGGTCATTAACAGCCTTGATCAGTTCATTTATATATTAGTATATTGTATATATTAGTTCATTTATATGGGCTCTTCTGCTGCCTGCTGTTATTTTTCTTCTCAGTCTTTTACTTTTGTGTTGTTGCTGAATGCTTTTTCTGCAGTAATTCCTCCTACCTGTAGGGGTAAGAGGCAGGTATAGTGTACTGGACTAAATGTTCCGGAATAACGTGTGTGAAGGAGAACAATAAAATAGAAATAAAAACAACTCTTTTTTTTAAAACAGAACAACCTTTTAATAGCACTTTTGGAATTTTTCATCTTTCGGAAGTTCCCTTAAAGGGGTTTTCCACAATTCAACATTTTTTGTCAAAGTCCAGAAAATAGAAAGCCAAAAGCTCAAATTAACTTACTATGAGTTTCCCTTCTATGTGTTTGGACACAGCTCACATGACCATTGTCATTGACCAGGAAGCTACAGTTCCCTGGGGTCCTCATGGCTGCAAGTATCTCTTGCATGTATGCATTTTCCAGGAACTGGAAACACATCAAAAGGATTGCAGACTTTAAGCCCACGCCTGGATAACTCCTTTAATGTCTTTAGGTGTAGAACTCACTGAACTACCAATGTGATCTTGGGAATACTCTTTACATCAGGACTGCATACTTAAACATTAAAGAATTCCTATTCAGGAGTGTTACTATATCAGATTTGATCTCTTTTCTTGTGATCTGGTGTCACTGAGAATTGAACCCATGACCACCATCATTGTAGGTAGCAGCTATAGATATGAGCCACAACCTATGCTGTACATAGTTGTGTTTTTCTATGTACCTGTATTCTAGAGGGAAAATAAAAGTCTGATTTTATTTCCTATGAGATTACTAAAAAAAATTAAAAACAATTGCAAAAATGTAATTTTCTCTTCTTAAAGATCTGGTCTCCTCAGTAATTGAACGCAAAACCTCTATTCATTACAGGCAGCAGATAAACAATGAGCCACAAGATACACTGATAATTTTTGGAGAATTTTCTATACTTGAAGCTACGTTGCAGGCTCTGAACCAATAGATAGACTATACAAATACATACAGATACATTGTACATAGCAGTGTATTTCTATGTACCTATATACCAGAGGGAAAATAAGAGTCTGATTTTTTTTCCTATGTAATTAATGAAAAAAAAACAAAACAAAAAAAACCCACAATAGCAAAAATGTAATTTTCTCTTCTTAAAGATTTGCTCTCCCTAAGAATTGAACGCAAAACATCTATTCTTTAGGCCTCCGACACATTCCCGTGCCGCCGGTCCGTGTGTGCCATTTTTTACACGGACCGGAGACACATGCACAACGGGGACCTAGGTAATCCCTATGGTTAGGAGACACGTAAGTATTTTATCCGTTCCGTACTTACGTGTCTTCGTGTGTTAAAAACGCTGACATGTCCGTGTTGCTCCAGCAGCACGGGTGTCACACGGCCCGCACCCGTACCACATGGATGTAGTGTGGATGCGGTCCCGTGTGACACGTGCCGGAGAAAACACACATGTCAGAGTAAAAAAAAAAAATCTTTACTCACCTTCTCCAGCACTCCTGTCCCTTCCACTGCTGTCACTTGCTGCCGACCGCCGCTCATTATACTAATTTAATATTCACTTCACTGCGGCCGGCAGCAGCAGCATGGAAACGGCAGTGCTGGAGCCGATGATCAGCACCACGGACAGCAGAAAGGACCACGATAGTATGCAAATTACCGGTTCTCCGTGTGTTATCGCGGATAGCACATGGAGAACACACGTGGCCCGCATGTACCAGAGACACGTACTTACATACAAGCAACACGCAGGGTAAATACGTGTCTGCAGGAACGTACGTGATGTTTACGTGAGTGTGTCGGAGGCCTTACAGACAGCAGCTAAAGTAAAGAGCCACAGGATACACTGATAAGCTTTGGGTAATTTTCTATATTTGAAGCTACATTGCAGGCTCTGAATGCACAGATAGATTATACAAATACATAGAGATACATTGCACATAAGTCTGGTTTTTTTTGCTATGAGATTAATGGAAAAGAAAAACAAAAAAACACAACAGGGCTGGATGATTTCCTCAGTGCACAAAACATTGTTGGTTATAAATGACTTAAGGGGGCTTTACGCGCTACGATATCGTTAATGTTTTATCATCGGGGTCACATTGTTAGTGACGCACATCCGGCGTCATTAACGATATCGCACTGTGTGACACTTACCAGCGACCTTAAGCGACCTCAAAAATGGTGAAAATTGTTCACCATGGAGAGGTCGTCCCAAAACCAAAAATCGGTAATGGTTGATGATTGATGTGGTTCATCGCTTCTGCGGCAGCACACATCGCTGTGTGAGACACTGCAGGAGCGAGGAACATCTTACCTGCCGCCGGCCGCAATGCGGAAGGAAGAAGGTGGACGGGATGTTACGTCCTGCTCATCTCCACCCCTCCGCTTCGATTGGCCGGCCGCTTAGTGACGTTGCAGTGACGTCGCTGTGATGCCGAACATCCCTCCCCCTTGAGGGAGGGATTGTTCGGCAGTCACAACGACACCGCCGACCAGGCAAGTGCGTGTGATGCTGCCGTAGCGATAATGTTCGCTGCGGCAGCGATCACACGAAATCGCATGCACGACAGGGGCGGGTGCTTTTGCGTACGATATTGCTAGCAATTGCTAGCAATATCGTAGCGTGTAAAGGCCACTTTAGTGACCAAATGTAGAACTGGTGGAGGAAGGTTGAACTAGATGGACCTAGGTCTTTTTCAACCTAAGTCGGGCTTTGCACATTACGACATCGCAAGCCGATGCTGCGATGTCGAGTGTGATAGTCCCCGCCCCCGTCGCATGTACAATATCTTGTGATAGCTGGCGTAGCGAACATTATCGCTACGCTAGCTTCACATGCACGCACCTGCCCTGCGACCGTCGCTCTGGCCGTCGACCCTCCTCCTTCCTAAGGTGGCGGGTCGTGCGGCGTCATAGCGACATCACACGGCAGGCAGCCAATAGCGGCGGAGGGGCAGAGATGAGCAGGATGTAAACATCCTGCCCACCTCCTTCCTTCTCATTGTAGCCAGGAGGCAGGTAGGAGATGTTCCTCGCTCCTGCGGCTTCACACACAGCGATGTGTGCTGCCGCAGGAACGAGGAACTACATCGTACCTGTCTCTGCACCGGCATTATGGAAATGTCGGAGAATACACCGATGATACGATAATGACGCTTTTGCGTTCGTTAATCGTATCATCTAGGATTTACACACTACGATGTCTAAAGTGACGCCGGACGTGCGTCACTTTCGATTTAATCCCACCGACATCGCACATGTGATGTTGCACTTGCAACGTGCAAAGCCACCCTAAGTAACTATGTAACTATGTAACAGCAAAAATGTCAATTTCTCTTCTGAAAGATTTGGTCTCCCCAGGAATTGAATGCAAAACCTCTATTCTTTACAGGCAGGAGTTATAGTAACAAGCCACAGGATACACTGATGAGTTTTTGAGAATTTTCTATGCTTAAAGCTACATTGCAGGCTCTGATTGCACAGATTGACTATACAAATACATAGAAATACATTGTGCATAGTAGTATATTTCTATGTACCTGTATTCTAGAGGGAATATAAAAGTCAGCCTTTTTTTTTTCCTATAACATTAATAAAAAAAAATGAGAAACAATTACAATAATATAACTTTTTGATGCACTATTAAGAAAAATAAATAAAGCTGGGTTCACACTAAGCGACAGCGACAACGACGTCGCTGTTACGTCACCATTTTCGGTGACGTAACAGCGACCTTGTAAGTCGCTGTTATGATCGCTGCTTAGCTGTCAAACACAGCAGAAGCAGCAATCATAACGTCGCTGTGCTACATGTGCAGAGAGCAGGGAGCCGCGCTTAGCGCTGGCTCCTTGCTCTCCTAAGTACAGTACACATCGGGTTAATTAACCCGATGTGTGCTGCAGCTACATGTCACAGTGCAGAGAGCAGGGAGCCGCGCGCACTGCTTAGCGCTGGCTCCTTGCTCTCCTTGCTACAGTATACATCGGGTTAATTACCCGATGTGTACTGCAGCCACATGTGCACAGAGCAGGAGCCGGCACTGGCAGCGAGAGCGGAGGCTGGTAACGAAGGTAAATATCGGGTAACCAGGGAAAGGTCTTCCCTTGGTTACCCGATGTTTACGCTGGTTACAGCTTACCGCAGCTGCCAGTGCCAGATCCTGCTCGCTTCATTTCGTCGCTCTCTCGCTGTCACACACAGCGATGTGTGTGTCACAGCGGGAGAGTGACGACCAAAAAATGAAGCTGGACATTCAGCAACGACCGGCGACCTCACAGCAGGGGCCAGGTCGTTGCTGGATGTCACACACAGCGACAGCGACGGGACGTCGCTGCAACGTCACAGAAAATGGTGACGTAGCAGCGACGTCGTTGTCGTTGTCGCTGTGTGTGACACCAGCTTAAATGAACATCAAAAATCATAAAATATCACAGACATATTTGCAATCCCTATTGTAATCATCACAACACATATAACACAGAGATCAGGTTATTTATCGTGATCAGTAAACGGTGTAAGAAATTAATGTAATTGAGTTTCTTTTATCTTCATTGAACTTAACAATGTAATATAAATGTAATGGTTAGGTCATGTTCACATGAAGTGTAAATGCTGCATTTTTTTGCTCTGCTCTTTTTCTGCAGGCACTCGATGCAATAACAATCTCATCTAATTATCCTGTGTTTGCTGCTATTACTCCTTATTTAGTACTTTTTTTCTTTAAATGTGAAGCAGAAGTTTTAATGCCTTTTCAATAGTACAAAAATGCCTTAATTCTGCGCTTAAAAATGAATTTTTTTTTTCATGAGTTTTTTTAGCCTCCACATAGAAGCCTGTTGAGAAAAAAGCACCAAAACTGCACACTTCAGCAGTGGCTTTAAACACATTGAAGGCAGGATTTCTTATCAAATCACATCCACTTTGCTCGGACTTTTAGGCCTTGTTCACTTCTAGTGTAAAGCCTGCTTTACACGGGCCGACCGATTGTGCGATTTCACAATCAATCGTACCCGCCCCCGTCGTTTGTGCGTCATGGGCAAATCGCTGCCCGTGTCGCACAAAGTCGTGAAACCCCCGTCACAAGTACTTACCTGCTAATCGACCTCGCTGTGGGCGGCGAACGTCCACTACCTGAATGGGGAGGGACGTTCGGCATCACAGCGACGTCACACAGCCGCCGGCCAATAGAAGCAGAGGGGCGGAGATGAGCGGGATGTAAACATCCCGCCCACCTCCTTCCTTCCGCATAGCCGGCGGGAGCCGTGGGACGCAGGTAAGAAGAGTTAATCGCTCCCATGGTGTCACACGGAGTGATGTGTGCTGCCACGGGAACGATGAACAACCGGCACAAGTAAAAATAAACGATATTATGAAACTGAACGTCGAGTACACAACTCACGATTTGTGAGCGATACTGCGTCGCTCAAAGGTTTCACACGAGACGACGTCGTGTATGATGCCGGATGTGTTGTGAATGTTAGTTATGTTTTGGCTGCTGCGAGGCTCCCTCTGGTGGCCAGGAATGGTTTGGACTTGGACCAGGTGTGTTGTGCAGTGGGTGTTTCCTTTGCTAACTCTCTGCTTATTTAAATCCTGGTCTGATTGCAGGCTGTTGCCGGATGTCAGTTGTTCTTTGTATCTCCAGCCTGCTTAATCCTGCTCTACACCACATCTTCCCCAGATAAGTGCTTGCTCTTTATTTATTGTCTGGTTCTTTTGTTTATCTGGGTTTGTCATTTGCTGTGGTTGGTTTCAGTTTATTTGCTTGCAGAGATTTTCCCCCTCAGTGGATTGTTGAGGAACTCCCTGTAGTTCTGTGTGGAGTATAGCTCCTTTGGGTCCATGTGTTTGTGGCTTGTTGACTTTGTTATGATTCTTGTTTTCTGTTCATTGGTATGACAAGGGCACCTGGTATAGGACGGAGTTCAGATCGAGCGATCTGAGGGCCTTTTTGTACTATCAGGAAGTTGGTATTTTGCAGGGTTTTTCTCTGGCCACCATCAGTCCCTTTCCTGTCCTTTCCTATTTTAGTCAGTGGCGGCCTCACCTTTTGCTAATCCTGTCATCTACCTGTGTATTGGGTTTTTCCTATATCACCACAGTCTTTGAATGTGGGGGGCTAGCTATTCTTGTCTATTTTCTGAGGAAGAGAGTTATTCATCTTTCCTACCTTTAGGATAGTTAGTTCTCCGGCTGGGTTCACGGTGCACAGGATGTTAGTTCACCCCTCGGCTACTTCTAGTTGTGATGGTTAGTAAGGGGATGGCGGACAGATTAGTTGCCAATGCTCTTGTCACCTTTTGCCAAAGATTTGTGGTGGTCTTCCATGGTTCCGGATCATAACACGGATGTGCGTCACGAAAACCGTGACCCCGACGATGCATCACACGATCTGTTGTCTCGTGTAAAGCACCCTTAAATGCTGCATTTTTTCTGCTGCTTTTTTGCACAGAAATTCTGCTGTGTATAGCTGTCCAAGCAAAATGGATATGATGAAATGAAAATTGCGCCCACTGTGCGTCTAAACACACCACTGAGCTGTGTGGTTTTAGTGTTTTTTTTCTCTTGGGGCTTGAATGTGGAGACTAAAAAAAAAATGCATGTAAAAAGCTGCAGCTCCTTTTTTAAATCCAGGACTTGCTATATTATAAAAGCCACATTATAAATGTTGCTTCCCATCTGCAACAAAAGCATATCAAATTTGAGGAAAACAGAAAAAATGCAATAATAAGAAAATATCGTTATTCTGTAGTTTGGTGAGGACAGCTGCAAAAAAAACAGCATTTATGTAATGTATGAACAAGGCCTTACAGACACGTTAAAGCTAGATGTCATATACTGAAACTTACAGAAAAATGAGAACGTTGTGGCTGCTACGACTATTAATGAATGAAAAAAAAATGAATCCATATATCCCAACTAGAGATGAGCATGATGCGTAGATGATGTCATGCCAATCCTAACTAACCAAAAGCCACTCCAGGCCATCAGAAGGTTAGAGAATTGCCAACCTCACATCCAGCCATCAGGAACCGCTGACCTCGACTCTTGACCTATATCCTGAGAATCAATCTACTCAACCCTAGTTCCAACCGTCCTGGATATAGCGGGACAGTCCCAGATTTGGGTCTACACCCTGAAGTCTTGGGCATCTAGTAAATGTTCCTCATTGCCACAACCCTCAGACGTTTCTTCCTGTCAGGGTAGAAAAAAATGATGGTAAATGGGTGTGTGCTTGGGTGAGGCTAGGGGCATGGTCAAAATTTGCCGCAGTGTGTATACTGTGCCACAAGGTGTGTTCCTCTTTCTGTTCTTTAATAGTTGGGAGGTATGGTTTAATTATTTCTTTTTAATATGTTCTTTACAAAAACAAGGTGGATTATGATTATAATAATTATTCATGGGTAATTAAATATTGAAAGCAGTATTTAATAAAGAATTCCCTGCTTCTTCCAGAAACATGTTATAAAGGCAATGGCAGATATTACCAGGGGACTGTCAACATGACAGCATCAGGAATCCCTTGTCAAAAATGGAGTCAACAGGTAATGTAGCTGACATTGTAATAAATATTACATCCTATGCTTTAGGCAACCGACAGAACTCAAGAGCAGGTCAGAAGTTGTGATATCAACATTTGTTGAATTTTTCCTTTGCTGCTCTCAAGAGAAATGTCAGGTTTCAAATGTGTTATCTTAATATGGGAAAAGAGCTAATAAAATAAATTCTTATTCAGCCGAGACCTTTGAAAAGTATTTACTATTCCATTCAGGCACCTGTATTTTCCTCTGCCAAGCCGGAGCCAGATTTCCAAATGCTTTATTTGGTTTTAAAATGAGAAACTTGAGATATAAACAAAACCTCTTCAAGGGTTGTGAGAAGGAGAAATCTGTACAGCTGCAGGTCCGGCTTTGGTTTCCTAAAACCCTTTTTGAAGAAAATATCCAATGAATATAATATTTAAGATTAGAACTTTTTGCTTTAGTTTACTTCCAGGGGACTTCCAGGGTTACAAAAATTAATGGATTTTTTTTGTCCAGGTGTGGGTGTATGGACCGGGCTCAGGAGTCGAGCATGCACCATACTTAGCATATGCTGTCTTTATTATATAGCAGGCATCTACTGCTTAGAGTTAAGGGCACTTTACAAGCAAGCAATATCGCTATCGATATCGCTAGCGAGCTTACCCGCCCCCGTCGGTTGTGCGTCATGGGCAAATCACTGCCCGTGGCGCACAACATCACTTACACCCGTCACACGGACTTACTTGCCTAGCAACATCGCTGTGGCCGGCGAACCACCTCCTTTCTAAGGGGCGGTTTGTGCGGCGTCACAGCAGTGTCACTAAGCGGCCGCCCAATAGAAGCGGAGGGGCGGAGATGAGCGGGACGAACATCCCGCCCACCTCCTTCCTTCCTCATTGCAGGCGGCCGCAGGTAAGGTGATGATCCTCGTTCCTGCGGTGTCACACGTAGTGATGTGTGCTGCCACAGGAACGACGAGCAACCTATGTCCTGCAACAGCAACGATAATCGGGAAAGGAACAACGCGTCAACAATCAACGATTAGGTAAGTAATTTTGATTGTTAACGGTCGTTCGTGCGTTTCACACACAATGACGTCGCTAACGAGGCCGGATGTGCGTCACAAATTCCGTGACCCCAACAACATCTCGTTAGCAATGTTGTTGCATGTAAAGCGGCCTTTAGCTACGAATACACTGTTCTACATATTTTAAAAAGTTGTAAGGTTCAGTTATGAAATGAGCCATTTCTTAATAATTTTGACCTCCAGAATTCAAATATGACTATGACATTTTTTGTTGGCTCTTGTTTCTATGATATCAAAAAGTTTTCTTTTACTTTTACATGTAATTAACGCATAAAAGTTTCTGTACTTTGAAATATTATTATTTTAGCAAATATAAACATGTAGAATATTTTATGTCAATTTTCTGATATTTATTTAGAGGAAACGTGGCAACAATTCAAACAACTAAAACTTACTGTATCTCAAAACTATTTCGAATTATAAACAGTTACAGAATTTGCACTACAAAATGTGGTCCTCATTCAGTGGCAACTCTTTTTCGCTCACCTCTTGCACTCCTGCATTGGATCATCTCTTACAATTGTCCAACTGTAATCTGCAAGATTTGAGCATTGTTGGAATCCATTTTTCCTTGATATCTTTTCTCCATGACGCATCTATAAGGGATAAGCAGGTTATCCTGTAAAACACACACCCCGTACCATATCTACCTAAATGAAGACGAGAACCACGACTTTATTGCAGGAATGGCCACAGTTTTATTTTACCGTATATATGTATACCAAACTTGTGGCCCAACATGCCACTCAATTGTTAAACTTAACCTTATACATATATATACCCGTATAACCAGAAACACCGATAGATCCATCCGAGAGGCAAACCATCATTCCTAACCCCCCGGCCGTAACCTCCAAACCGGCCCAGAGGACCACCTCGGCCGTGACCACCCGGCCCGAGGTGAGGGGTAACAACGTTCCATCGTTAATTACCCCTACCCAGAGCCTGCGGGACCTCCGCCCACAAGTTCCCATCCACTCCGAAGCCACTCCCCTTGAGCGACTTCGTACCAACAAGCCGACTGTCGGTACTCCCAACATCTCAGACGGACCTATCACCCCGCCACAGGCCGGCCAAGTGACACCCTTACTTGGCCCGGGCCCCCCACACCCCCAGTGCTTGCTCTAGGCCATCCCTCAAACCCAACATCCATAAATCCAGACCCACATCAGTCAGGTGAACCCCATCTCTCCTTAGATACTGCTCCGTGGACTCCTCCAATTCTCTATGCCGCACCACCAACCCACCATTTCTCGCCACAAACCTGCCAATAGACCGGTTCAGCTTGCTCCGAGCCCTATTAATACGGTCCACCGACCTCCCAAAACGCCACTGCGTCCGAGCTATAATGTCCGACCAAACGATAACTATGCCCGGGAACGCCCTCCACAAATGTAACAGGTCCAGCTTTATATCCCTTTTCAATTCCCTCGCCGACCTTACTCCCAAATCGTTCCCTCCCACATGCAAAATTAACACATCAGGGACACGATCCATACGGCTATAATAAGCCACCTCAGGGCGCACCCTACCCCAGGTCATGCCCCGAATTCCGAGCCACTTTACTCGAGCTTCCGACACCGACACTCCGAGCTGCCGACCGTCACGCCGCACATCCGCCCGCAACGCTCCCCAATACACATAGGAGTGCCCGAGGATCCACACAAGGCATGGACCTATAAAATACAAAGACCACGAATAAAAACAGCAACAGCACAAGAAATTGCCCACAAACCGGCATCTAACACCAACCTTGAATCCCCCACCCCTGACCATCACCTGACCAAGTGAGGCCTAATGTACAAACGGAACCTGGAAGACTCCCACCTCCCAATCCGCCGGATACAATCCTCACTCAAGCCCCACCTGGCGGCCTCCGTTGCCGCCCCAATCCGGAAGGAGTGAGACCCGTACTCACGTGGCTCCTCCCCCACCCTTGCTAGAGCCATCTTCAGCACCGCATTGAATTGATACCGCGACAAAGCCAATCCGTCCGTATGTCTAAGAAAAACACCAGGGTAACCGCCGCGCACCTTTAAAAACTCTGACACATGTAACACTGGGCACAACTGGTGCCCCGGTAAAGCGTACAACACTACTAAGCGCCCCCGGCCCCTCTGATCCGTCTTAGAAAAACGAAGCCGACATTCCACTCTATCCTCCCCCAGCATCACATCACCCAACAGCAAACCACCCATCGCTTGCTTAGTCGGGCTGACCAATTCGCCAATACGAAAGGCCCCAAAAAACGCCAGTACAAAAGCTACCGAGAACAACACCCGCTCATAAGGAGACGAACACAACTCCCCTAAACACCCCACCAAACGCACCAACAATGGCAATGACACCGGCCGCCTACAGTCACGCGACTGAGCCCCTTTTCGAAAACCCTTCATCGCCTGTCGCACCAGAAAATCCTTAGTCGCGTCCCGAACCCCTTGCATCTGGAACAAAAAGGCCAACGCCGCCAACTTGCAACCAATCACCGAAACAGACCTGCCTTCCGAAAAATCCCCACTTATTAACATCAGTACCCCCAACACTCGACCCTGGTAACCCGACTCCATGAACTCCCTACTTTCCAACTTTGCCCATTCCTGCCACACCGCCTGATATCGGCACCAAGTAGCCTCAGACACCGATCTCCGAATTCCCTCAAAAGCTACACCGATGCGAGGTCCCACAGCCAGTTCGGGCAAGGTTCCCCCTCCGCGTCCGCTTCCGGCACCAGCTTCCTGAACCTGCAAAACTGAAACCGTGATAGCGCATCAGCCACCTCGTTGCGAATCCCAGGCACATGCCGAGCCACCACGCAAATGTTTAACTCCAAACAACGCAACACTAGATGCCTTAAATACCCCACAACCGGCGGGGATTTTGCCGACAGTGCGTTGATGGAATGCACCACCGCCATGTTGTCACAATGCATGCAAACCCTTCTTCCAGCAAAACAGGGCCCCACAACTCCACCGCCACAATAATGGGAAACAATTCCAACAGCGCCAAATTCCTCACCAAACCTGCTTCCACCCACCGCCGCGGCCACTTTCCCACGCACC
Organism: Anomaloglossus baeobatrachus; assembly: GCF_048569485.1. NCBI lineage: Eukaryota > Metazoa > Chordata > Amphibia > Anura > Aromobatidae > Anomaloglossus > Anomaloglossus baeobatrachus. The sequence continues at coordinate 523,487,890 of NC_134353.1, forward strand.
AGCGCGTTTGAAAAATTGCTCCAAAACCTGTCGCCCCATCCGCATCCGTGTACAATTCCAGCTGGCTATTGGACACCGCCTCGCTCATCAAAAGGGTCCGACCGTTGTACCGGTCCAAGAACTCCTCCCACACCAACAAATCCCCTTTCATCATTTTTGTAACTCTGACAAAGTGATTTGGAGCTTTTACCCCTGCGGTTGCGCTCGCCAGTCTCCTATTAAATATCCGCCCCATCGGCATAATGCGACAAGCGAAATTCAATTTTCCGAGCACTGACTGCAACTCGCGCAACCGCACCTTCTTGGCCTGAGACAAAAACCGCACCGACGCCTTCAAATCCAACAGCTTTCCCTCCGGCAACCGGCATTCCATTGCCAGTGTATCAATTTCGATACCTAAGAAACATAATACCGTCACCGGCCCTTCTGTTTTGTCTTTTGCCAACGGAATACCCAGGCTCCGCGCGATCCGCTCTAACGTAAGCAACAACAAGGAGCAAACCGAAGAGCCCGCCGGACCCACGCAAAAGAAGTCATCCAAATAGTGAATCACCGAATGGACTCCTGCCACCTCCTTGACTACCCATTCCACAAACGTACTGAATGCCTCAAAATAAGCACACGAAATGGAACAGCCCATCGGCAGGCAACGATCCACATAGTATTCACCATCCCACATACACCCTAAGAGATGAAAGCTCTCTGGATGCACCGGGAGTAAACGAAAAGCTGCTTCCACATCCGCCTTTGCCATCAGGGCCCCCCGCCCCGCTACCCTTACCAGCTCCAAGGCCCTATCGAACGATACATAACATACCGCCGACAATTCCGGTGATATCCCATCATTCACCGACAATCCCGCCGGATAAGATAAATGATGAATGAGCCGAAATTTGTTCGGCTCCTTCTTAGGTACCACCCCAAGGGGGGAAATCCGTAAATTAGAGAATGGCGGGTCCTGGAATGGGCCCGCCATCCTCCCCAACTCCACCTCCTTCTGCAGCTTTTCCTTCACCACCGCCGGATGTTCTTTTGCGGACCGCAAGTTTCCCGGGCGAAACACCGGCGCCTCAGATTCAAACGGAATCCGAAAGCCCTCTGTAAAACCACGTTCCAACAACTCCGCCGCCCGCACATCCGGGTATCTACTTAAATAGGGAAGCATCGCCTCTACCCTCACTGGCGTCCTCCCTTTTTCCAGACCCCTCCCCCGCCTTTCCTTTGCCTTTCTTGAAGCACCTGGCCAGAGGGTGGGACCCTCCACATCCGGAACACTCGTGTCTGAACCGACAAGAGGCCCCGAACTTACACTGTCCCTCGATATACTGCCAACAAGCTCCCTTTTTCTGTCCAGCCGAGGACCCGCCACTCGCACCCGGGCTCCCGGCACCCCCTCGAAAGGGCTGAGCCGGCGCCGTCATTAACCGCATCCACAAAGAAATATCCTTGTGGCCCCACTGGACTCCCGGCCGCAGAGCCTTCCGCTGCCGGAACTGCTCATCATATCTCAACCACCCCAAACCGCCGTATACTCTTTACGCTTCCCCTATCGCGTCCATATATCCAAATAGGGCGGAACAATGCTCCGGCTCCTTTTCCCCGATCACACTGGCTAAGATAGCAAAGGCCTGCAACCAATTGGTAAACGTCCTCGGGATCAACCTATATCGCCGTTTTTCCTCATCCTCCTTCTCCTTTTTTGTATCACTAGGTTTCACCTTATCCAAATTAAACTTTTCCAAGGGAAGCAGGGAAAAAATTTCCACATACTCCCCCTTCCAAATCTTTTCCCTCACCTCCTTTTTCAAATGAACCCCTAACTGCCCTTCAAAGCACACATAAATTTCACTCCGTGCCCTATCATCCAAACGCACTACCTCATCCTCCTTTTCTTTTTCCTTTTCCGCCTCCTTACTCGCACCCACGGAAGCCGCCCCACCAGCCTCCTGTCCCGTACCTGCCGCCGAGGTCGTGTCCCCCGCAGCAACATCGCGCACCGGCGCTTCTGTCCGCACCACCTCCGTGGGGCCCACCCACGCCCCCACCGGAGCCCCAGGCCCAGTCCGACTAACCCGTTCCGCAGACAACCCCTGCAACACCCCCAAAAGCTGCCCCCAAAACTCCGGACCCGGTAAACCAGACTGCCCGACCGCACTCGCCCCCAGCGCAACGCGTCCCGCGACGGAACCCCCGCCCTCGCCCGCGCTACCCACAGCATGTAACATTTCTGTTGTCTGCTCACCAGGCTGCCGTTGAGCCGACGCCGGAACAGCCGTGCCACGATCTTCCAGCTGCCGCTCCGTCCGACCTGCCGCTGCTCCTTCTTCCTCGCTGGAGTCTGATGCGCTGCCGAAATCTTCAGGGGGGACCAGCGAGGGGACAGCCCGCACCTGGCGCCCGTCGACCCCCACGGTCACCGCACCCCGCTCGTCCGGGCGACTCCTGCTTGACCTCTTCCTTTTCTCCCGCCGTGGCGCCCTGCCGCCGTCTCTTCCCGCTGTAATCGTGATATCCTGCTGCGCCGCCCCTTCTCCTGTCGTCCTCAGTGGGCTCCCTCCCTGCCGACTGCCGGAAGGCCGTGCCGAGCTTGCTCCTCGCCGGGACCCACCCCCAGCACGCTCCTCGCCGGGGGGGACCGTGACTACCGATCTCCTCTGTGCCTGCGGGCCACCGTACCCCTCCTCCGATCTCCTGACCTCGCCGCTCACATCCGCTCCCATCCCCCGTCCTGTTGCTCTCCCCTGCGGCCTGCAGGGAGTCTCCTCCGGCAATCCGGCACGCCGAGCGCCACCCCCAGCTGGCACATCACTGGGGGCTGCCGTCATCCATGCTCCGGTCTGGTGCTGCGCAGGCCGCGGACCGGAAGTGGGCCTCGCAGAGGCTCCGCCCACCCCCGACCCATGGGATCTCCGTCGCGGATTCCTCCCGGTGGCCGGCTGCTCCCCTAGGTTAGTTGGAGGGCTCCGCCGCTGCTCCGGAGGGTCCCCGCAGGGGCTCCTTGATCTGATTCTCCCCCTCCAGCTGGGGGAGTAGCGCTCCGGCGGTCGCGCCCGCCGAGCACGTAGCCACGGCCCGGGCGCTGGAACAGCAGGCGGCGCCGCTCCAGCCCCACAGACCGCTGCCAGCTGCTGCCTCAGGGCATCCACTCCCATGACCTCGGATGCCCCCCGCACCATCTCCAGGAGTTCAGCAAGGGCAGCCATGGCAGGAAGCAGCAGCAGCACTACGTCCTGGGACACAAAGATCAATCGACGAAAGGGGAGGTAAACAGCACACCCCCCTCTCTTATACCTCTCCCAACACCCCACCCCTTCCTTGCTCCCCCCCAATCCCCTTACAGCTCCCTACTACCAATCCTGTACTCCCACACATCCCCCATCCCATGCAAACCTATTAACCCTTTCCTAACCTTGCACCCTCCCGATCGTCATGGGGTCCATTCACCCCTATGGGGCTCACTGCCCTTCTTTTCTCCTTTTTTCACTGCAAAATTTTAGGGAAACATCACTCACTGCTCCACGGTTTGGTGGGAAAAACTGTAGATGTAAATGTAAGACATGAATTTTTAAAGACAAGGGTTTTTTTGTTTTGTTTTTTTTTTTGCTTTCTTCTGGATCAACATGTTCAGTTAGGTCATAGGTTGGACTCGATGGACTTACATCTGCCTTCATCCTTATCTCCTTCACCCCCAGGCGATTTTTCAATGTTTTAATATTTTTTTTGCCCCCCTTCTTCCGAGAGCAATAACTTTTTTATTTTCCGTCAATCTTGCCATATAGGGGCTTTTTTTTTTGCGGGACGAGTTGTACTTTTAAATGAAATTATGAGTTTTAGCATCTAATGTACTGGAAAATGACAAAAAAATTCAGTGTGTAAAAATTGCAAAAAAAGTGTGATTGCATGTGATTATTTTGGGAGTATTTTATTCACAGTGATCACTATATGGTAAAACAGATCGATCGGTGTGATGTATTAGTTCGTACATACCAAACATGTATAGGTATCTATATATATAATTGCCTTATTCTGTCTTTCTGTCTGTCTTGCTCCAAAATGACGTCATTACAGTGACAACCGTCGCCAGAGCGCGTGTGCTAAATAGCCTGCGACCAACGTCTCAGCTAAGGCTCCCTGCACACATAACCAGGGTACACAATGGGTTACTAAGCAAAGCGATTTGCTTAGTTACCCCTATTTACCATGGCTACGCGTGCAGGGAGCCAGCGCTAAGCGGTGTAGGTAGGTAACCAAGGTAAATATCGGATAACCATGCAAAGTGCTTTGCTTAGTTACCCGATATTTACCCTGGCTACATGTGCAAGGAGCCAGCGCTAAGCGGTGTACGCTGGTAACCAAGGTAAATATCAGGTAACCAAGCAAAGCTCTTTGCTTAGTTACCCGATATTTACCCTGGCTACGTGTGCAAGGAGCATAAGTGAACAGCCCGAACTACGGGCCGACAGGACGACATACGACACTTTTCCCCGCACGCACATGGAGCCCTGACTCCCCGGTGAGTGCTGCACCCCCGGGAGCCCACACTGGCAACCCAGCCGACACATACCCACCGCTCGCCTCCGCCCCCCGGCACACATTACCCCGCTCGGCGTCACCTTCCCCCTGCACTCTGCTCTCCGCATGTATACACTGAACACACACACACACGAATAGTCACCTGTCCCCAGCCATGCAGTCCCCAACACTGACGTCCTCAGCGCCATGGCCCTGCTCCGCTCCACCCCCCGCACTCCGCCTCCGCATATATTACCCTGGTCGGCTCCGCCCCCGCACTCTGCCCTCCGCATGTATACACTGAACACATACGCACACACACCTGGATAGTCACCTGTCGCCAGCCATACAGTCCCCGGCACTGACGTCCTCAGTGCCATGACCCCGCTCAGCTCCACCCCCCGCACTCCACCCCCCGCACACATTACCCCGCTCGGCTCCGCCCCCCGCACTTCGTCCTCCACATGTATACACTGAATACACACACACACCTGAATAGTCACCTGTCCCCAGCCATGCAGTCCCGGCACTGACGTCCTCAGCGCCGTGGCCCCGCTCGGCTCCAGCCCCCCGCACCCCGCCCCCCACACACATTACCCCGCAGGATGGGGGTACATATCTGGATGGTGGCTGCACCATGATGGGGGCACATACCAGCATTGGGCGACATGACAGCATCAGCATATTTTTACTTAACTTTACACTGTTCATAGCCTTCTTTTATTACAAGCCATGGATATCATTAAAGATTAGACTCATCTATTAAAACTGTTCCTTCTGTTGTTTGTTATTTTAAAACCAATAAACAATTATAAGAATACTAAATTAAACCTAACCCATCCAGTCCATTCATTACCTTATTATTCAATCTGCTAACCTACTTACACATTCTAGACTACCCGATACGTTAGAATCAGGCAAATTTCTAGTACTTTTATATAACGGGTTAAAAAAATTCAGAATTTTGTCCCAAAAAATGGCACACTTTTTGCGCCATTTTACGTGACCCATAGCATTCTGATTTTTCAGGATATAGGGCTCTGTGATGACTTATTTTTTCTGTTTTGAGCTGACATTTTTAACGGTATTTTTTGTGCAGATGCTATGTTTTGATCACCTGTTATTGTATTTTGCACAAAATTTGTAAAGACCAAAAAACTTAATTTTAGCATTTGGATTTTTTTGACACTTTGCTGCTTACCGATAAGATTAATTGATTTTATATTTTGATAGATCGGGCTCCCCATGACCATGTAATGGGGCCTCTGATGACAGCGGGTAAGTGCATGTTACCTGATGTGGCACTTTAGCCCCTTCACAACCGTCCGTTTTTGCACTTTCCGTTTTTTTTTTCACCATTCTTCTTCCAAAAACCGTAACTTTTTTATTTTTCCATCAATATACCCATGTGAGGGCTTGTTTTTTACGCAATGAATTGTACTTTTAAATGAAACTATTAGATTTACCACATAGTGTACTGAATAATGACAAAAAAAAGTTCCAAATGCGGAAAAATTGCAAAGAAAAAGTGCGATTGCACGATAGTTTTTGAGCTATTTTATTCACTGTGTTCATTATATGTTAAAACTGTTGGGTTGGTTTGATGATTTAGGTTGGTGCGAGTTTGTAGACACCAAACATGTATAGGTTTACTTCTATCTAAGGGGTTAAAAAAATTCACAATTTTGTCCAAAAAAAGTGACGCACGTTTTCTGCCATTTTCCACGACCTGTAGTATTTTCATTTTTTGGAATCTATGGCTCAGTGATGGCTTATTTTTGCATCTCGAGCTGACATTTTTAACGGTACCATTTTTGTGCAAATGCTATGTTTTGATTGCTTATATAGCATTTTGTGCAAAATTTGCTGCGACCAAAAAACATAATTTTGGCGTTTGGAATTTTTTTTGCCGCTATGCCGTTTTCTGAACAGATTATTTGATTTTATATTTTGATAGATTGGGCATTTCTGAACGAGGTGATACCAAATGTGTGTATAGTTTTTTATTTTTTTAATCCTTTAATTTCAAATGGGGTGAAAGGGGGTGATTGAACTTATAGGTTTTTTTATTTTTTAATAATTCAAAACTTTTTTTTTACTTTTTTTTTATTTAACCAGTTCCCCTGGGGGACTATAAGGATCAGCAGTCTGCTTGCTCCTCAATATCTACTGATCACAGCTACACAGCTGTGAACACCAGATATGCTCATCTCCTGTCTCACACAGCTCTCGGTCGTGTGAAACAGGAAGTGAGTCATGTGAGCTAAAGGAGTCATGACATGACTTTTTGCTACCAGGACAACCATCGGATCCACGTGATCATGTCACGTGACTTCCGGTGTCGGGATGTGAGTAAACTTAAACCGCGACCACGATTATAATGTTGCTGTCACATTTTGACAGTGCCATTTAAAGGGTTAACAGGTACAGGCAGATCTCAGATCTGATCGTGCCTGCAAGGCACACGTGTCAGCTGTACAAATTAGCTGACATGTGCACAGATTTTCCCCCGGCTGCTCGTGGCAGCCAGATGGGATGAACACTATGACCGCTGGGACGTAATTTTACTACCTGCGGTCATTAAGGGGTTAAATTTTGCTATCACATTTTGACAGCATGATCTAAGGTGTTAACAGGTGTGGGTGGATCCGCTGATTCACCTGCACCTGATAGCCACATATGTCTGCTGTATAAATCAGCAGACAAGTGCGGGACTCACCGCTGGCTGGCTGCTGCGGTGAGCCGGTGGTGAGTTCCGCATATGTCCTCTGCTGATTTTTACAGCAGACATGTGCGGCTATAAGGTGCAGGAGGATTAGCAATTATACCAACATGAGCCATGACGTACCCAGTACCTCCTATGTTGGTAAGAGGTTAATCCAAGATCCTTATATATTTTAAGGAGATTGTCCTCCAACTCTTCATAATTATCTGCTCTTGTGCTTTCCAAAAAATGAGCAACTACTAATGCGAATGCAGCCTTTTCCTTGACCTGCAACAGAAAAACTCCTCATCTTGAAGAAGCGTCTGAATCTGAGGTCCAATAAACACTCCTTGCTTTATATTTGCTTCACACAACCTTAAAAATGTATCAATTGGATACTTGAATGCTTTTGCATTTTTATCCATTACATCCATTCCTTTACAAAGTTATTCATTAGGCTCAACTTGATATGTAGTGGTAACAAAATCTTATATGGGTTAACAAGTGATGGACTCAAGACATTTTTGCTCCCTGACTAAAGTGAATGTCTGAAAGGCCCTTCTCTTTAAGGCTGCTTTCACACATCCGGCTTGAGCTCTGCGGCTCAATCCGGCTGTGCAAGCTATGCAACGGATGCGGTGAAAACACCGCATCCTTTGCATAAGTTTTTCCCATGCGGCCCGTCCGGTTTTTGCCGCTTACGGCATGCTACTGAGCATGCGCAGTGGCAAAAAACGCATGCGGCGGCCGGATGCGGTTTTTGCCACATCGCGCCGCATCCGGCCACCATAGGCATGCATTGAAAAATGCGTCGCATCGGCCGAATGCGGCGCGATGCGGGTTTTTTTGCCGCACGAAAAAACGTGCTAGGCAACGTTCCATCCGGCTGCCGCATCGGCTAAATCTGCCGCATGCGGCAAAAAACGGATGGAACGCAAGGCCATGCGGCACAATGTGGCTCTAATTAAAGTCTATGCAGAAAAAACGCAACCGGCAGCAAAAAAAAAACGGTTGCGATTTTCCTGCAAAGTGCCGGAGTGTGCCGCATTGCAGAAACCAGAGGTGTGAAAGCAGCCTTACACTGGCATTCAAAAGTTTAGGTACCCTTGGTCAAATAAATTCTTGTGAATAGTTTACCAAGTTGAAGATGAAATGATCTCTAAAAGGCATACATTTAAAGATGACACATTTTCTTTGTATTTTAGGCAAAAAAAAGATTTTAATCTTTTACATTTTTAAATTAACAAAAAAGGAAAATGGGTAGATGCTAAAGTTTGTGTACCCTGCATGGTTAGTACCTAGTTGCACCCCCTTTGGCAAGTATCCCAGATTGTAAATGCTTTTTGTAGCCAGCCAAGGGTCTTTCAACTCTTGTTTGAGGGATTTTCATCCCTTCTTCCTTCTTCCAGTTCTGTGAGATTCCTGGGTCGTCTTGCATGCACTGCTCTTTTGAGATCTAGTCACAGATTTTTAATGAAGTTAAGATCAGGGGACTGTGAGGGCAAGTGTAAAACCTTCAACTTGTGGATTTTGAGGTAATCTATTGTGGATTTTGAGGTGTGTTTAGGATCATTATCCACTTTTAGAAGCCATCCTCTATTCAACTTTAGCTTTTTTAGTGATGGTGTTATGTTTGCATTAACAATTTGTTGAAATTTCATTGAATCCATTATTCTCTCCACCTTTGAAATGTTGACAATGCCATTGGCTGCAACACCACCCCCAGCATGATTGATCCACCTCCATGCTTACTTTTTGACAATATGTTCTCTTCCTGAAATATTGTATGCTTTTTCTCTATACTTACCTTTGATCATTATGGCCAAAGCATTCTATGTCAACCTCATCGGTCCACAGGACTTGTTTCCAGAATGCATCAGGCTTATTTAGATGTTATTTTTCATACTTCCGATGCTGAATTTTATGGTGAGGATACAGGAGAGGTTTTCTTCTGATGACTCCTTCATTAAGGCCAAACATGTGCAGGTGTCTTTGAACAATAGAATAATGTACCACAACGCCTGAGTTTGCTAAATCTTCCTGAAGGTATTTTGCAGTCAAGTGGGGGTTATGATTTTTTTCTCTACAAATCCTACAAACATCTCATACAGACATTTAGCTTGGTCTTCTAGACTGAATCTTAACCACCACTGTTTTGTTAATTGCCATTTCTTAATTACATTTCAAACTGAGGAAAGGGCAACTTGAAAATGCTTTGCTATTTTCTTATAGCCTTCTCCTGCTTTGTGGGCCTCCACAATTTTCATTTTCAGAGTGCAAGGCAGCTGCTTAGAAGAACTCATGGCTACTGTTTTTTAGCACAAAGTTAGAGAAGGCTGGATTTACAAAAGCTGTGAAATTTGCACCACCTGACCCAACCTAATGATGATAGTGAACAAGCCATAACCCTAGCAGGATAACTAAGGTCCGAAAAAGTCAAAGTTATCTGAGTACACAAGGGTGCCCATATTTTTGCATCAGCCCATTTTCCTTTTGTAATTTTTAAAATGTAAAGATTTAAAAAAATTGTTTTGCCTAACATACAAGTAAATGTGTCATCTTTAACTTTGTGCCTTTTAGCAATCTTTTCATCTTCAACTTGCATAACTGTTCACAATAACAGTAATCTTGACCAAGGGTGCTCACACTTTTGAATGCCATTGTATTGTAGTGATATTCTCTTGCACAATTATCCTACCCACACAGAAAGCAGAAGTATTTGTGTATCCACCCTGGAGATAAGGCAAGAAGGAAACTACCTTTAAGTCACCAAAGAGTGGGCGTTAATCGTTGTTATAGTTCAGGCACCTCAACAACTGTTTCATGTTGTCATAGCTTTTTTTCATGTGGGCTGCATAACCAACTGGAATTCAAGATAACACATTACAATTATGCAGGTTTTAAGTTTCCCATTTTCAGCCTGAGTTCCTGATTTCATTCCTGACTTGTTCCTCTGTCCCGTTACCAGCCTGAGTTCCTTTATTTGATCCTATGTTACGGTACCAGCTTGAGTTCCTGTATCTCTTCCTGTGTCCCGGTACCAGCCTGAGTTCATGATCCAGTCCTATGTCCCAATACCAGCCTATGTTCCTGTTCCCATTCCTGTATCCCAGTACCAGAGTGTATTCCATTATCCATTCCTTTGTCGTGGTACCAGTTCAACTTCCTGTTTTCATTTCAGTATATCAGTATCTGCCCATGTTCCTGAATCTATGTTCTTGGCTGCACCTGAACTCATACCTGATTCAGTCTCTTTTGTTTCTGTACCAGCTTTCACCCTAACGGTTATCCTGATCCTGTTCCTGCAGAGGCTGTACTCTGACTAGCCTGTTTCTGTCAGTGTCAGCTTCTGCGGATCCAGGGACTGCTACCAGCAGCCAAGTCCAACCTTACCATCAGAGGATCTGATGGGCACTTAGTCACGCCGCTCCAGGATAAGACCATGATCTGTGCTACGGTGGATCCACATCCCCGTCGTGGCTGGGTCAGTCATTGTCCACCTGAAACAGAGCTCACTTCATGCCTCCTTTAGTATGCAGTGATTATTAATCCACTCACTATTATATGTTGATAGAAGCATGACATCTATATATATTTTTCCCTGGTGGTATAGTGGAGTGTTGGTGTTGTGTTTTAGCTGGCATAAAACACTTTAAGGAGTCGTATCTTTTTTGTGCACTGTGCAGTTTGACAAAAATGCTGTGACTTTTGGAATTTTCAAACCAGTTAATCAGCTCCACCAAAACTGTAAGATCTGGAGAGGAGTTGGGTACATGCGCAAAATTTATTAAGTGGTGTTCTCATTTAATGAATTTAAAGCATCACATTCCAGCAAGCCATCTATTAACACTGGTATGCATGATGCCAGTGTTAATGAATCAGCCCTACAATGTACAAGCCTCTTATACAAGCCTTTGTGCCCAGTAGGATAAACAGTCCAACATCTTAATAAATATACACATACTTTAACCATTTAACGATCGCTGGTACACATAAAAAATGGGGGTCATTAAGCCGTATTCTCACTTCGCCATTTTAAAGCCAATCGAGAATAAGTGAATAACGGCCCAGCAGCTGAAAGTCCCATAGGTGACAACTGTACACGACTGATGACACCCCCAGGTATCGTCACCGACCAGTTTTGAAGCTAATCAGGGCCAATTAACCCCTTAAAAAAGGCTGTCTTCAATTTAAGAGGTTAAAAGAGGGTTAAAAGACACTAATTGACATGATCAGCACCTTGTGATCATAAGCACCTGGGCCGATTGTTGCCATGGTACCCTGAGCTTAACTAATGACCCCACGGTATGGAGGACTGTTAAATCCTGCTATAAGCAGGGTCTAACAGGCATAGTCAGGGAATCACTGACAGGTCTCCTGCCCTGCTGTACACTAGTGCAGCAGACCAGGATACAGTCCCTGACAAAAGTTCTGTCGCTTATCCATGTTATGTAAATAAAAGCTTATAACTTGGCTTTAAATTCATCCATTGGTTTCATAAACTACTCTTTTGAAAGCTGAAACCCTCCCATATTTAGTTTAGGTTATGAAAATAAAGTTGCTGCAAAGGCTGAAATATTGATCAGTTAATGAACACAGAAAGGTCAGATTTTGGCAAGACAAAAGTTTTGTCGCCTTGTCATATAATGCACCCAATCCTAGTTTACATCCTCACCTGTGCTCACTAAATGATCGGTTAATTAGTGGGTGTGTATAAAAAGAAACCCAGCACCCCAGACCTTCACTTGAACTGCAACTTGACCTCTGACAACATGCCAAAAATCCACCCTGCGACCAAAGCCTTGATTATCAAGAGGCTGAAGACCAGATCCACTGCAGAGGTGGCTGGCACCTTTCATGTGTCTCAGCGTCAAGTACAAAGAATTAAAAAAGATTTGAAGAGACTGGAGATGTTTTTGACAAGCGAAGGTCAAGGAGACCTTGCAAGACAACTGCTCAGGAGGAACGTTTGTTGGTTAGAAAATCCAAAGCCAGCCCCTCTTCCACTGCAGCAGAGCTCCAAAAGCCTGGTCACCTCAAGTCCTTGTGTCAACTAGAACAATTTGTAGGATTCTGGGTCGAAATGGCTTCCATGGTCGAATTAGTGCCCAGAAGCCAGCACTAAACAAAAGGCAATTAAAAAACCGTGTGGCATTTGCCAAGTCCCACAGCCTGCTAAACAAATGAATGCTGGAAAAGTGGCAGAAGGTGGATTTCTCTGATGAATCTTCAGTTGAATTATACCACAGCTGCCGCAAATATTGCAGGAGACCTACTGGAGCCCGTATGGATCCAGAAAACAGTTAAGTTTGGTAGTGGAAAGATCATTGCCTGGGGTTACATTCAGTATGGGGGTGTGCAAAACATTTGCAAGGTAGAAGGCAATATCAATAGCCTAAAATATCAAAAAGTATTAGCTAACTCTTACATTCCCAATCATAAAAGGGGTCAAATTCTGCAGCAGGATGGTGCTCTATCTCATATATCCATCTCTACAACAAAGTTCCTCCTGGCAAAGAAGATCAAGGTGCTCAAAGACTGGCCAGCCCAGTCACCAGTCATGAACATCATTGAGCATGTTTGGGGTAGGATGAAAGAGGAATCTTGGAAGACAAAACCAAAGAATCTAGATGAAATCTGGGAGGCATGTAATACTGCATTCTTTGCTATTCCTGATGACTTCATCAATAAATTGTATGAATCATTATTGAACCGCATGGATGCAGTCCTTTAAGCTCATGGAAGTCACACAAAATATTAAATATGGCTCTAATAGCAGCCCAACTTCATTCACCAATGTTTTTCAACATATACTGTATGTGTATAAAGCCCGCTTTACACGCTGCAATGTATCTTACAATGTGTCGGCGGGGTCACGTCGTAAGTGACACACATCCGGCATTGTAAGTTACATTGCAATGTGTAACTGCTACGTGCGATTGAATGGTAAAACGTTCATCGCACGCACATCGTACATTCCTCATGAATTGTACGTCAGATTGTTCATCGTACCCGGGGCAGCACACATCGCAGTGTGTGACACCCCGGGAACGATGAACAGATCTTACCTACGTCCTGCGGCGCCCGGCCGGTAATGCAGAAGGAAGGAGGTGGGCGGGATGTTTACGTCCCGCTCAGCTCCGCCCCTTTGCTTCTATTGGCCGGCTGCCGCGTGACGTCGATGTGACGCCGAACGTCCCTCCCACTCCAGGAACAAATTGAACGTGCCGCACATACGATGGGGGCATTGCAAATCGTATGCGATATCGTATGCAAAATTGCAACGTGTAAAGCAGGCTTTAGAAGTTAATTATTTGCTTGAATTTCACATTGCTTTCTGTGGGTGACAAAAGTTTTGTCTTACCAAAATCTGACCTTTCTGTGTTCATTAAATGATCAATATTTCAGCTTCAGTCTCTTCAATGATTCTCTATGGGAGCGGGTAAATAATCAGATGTCACACGAACGGCACTCACACCATCCTAGTGACATTCGATTTTCTAAATACATTTATCGCATGTTTCCCAAAACACTGGAAATGAGTGAGGTTTCAAAATGTCGGTCAATTCTACCTCTGTCATTCGGTCTCTCCCTCTCGGTATCTATTCTCTCTCTCTGTTGGTCGGTCGGTCTCTCTCTCTCTGTCGGTCTCTCTCTCTCTCTGTTGATGTCAGTCTATTCCTTTCCCCCTCTCTCATACTCACCGACCCCCGATCACCAGCACGGTGCTGCACGGTGTTCACACTGCTCTGACAGCTTCTCCTCTTTTGAAAATGCCGGCCGCTCATTATTCAATCTCGTATTCCCTGCTTTACCCGCCGACCGGCGTCTATGATTGGTTGCAGTCAGACACGCCCCCACGATGAGTGACAGCTGTCTCACTGCAACCAATCACAGTTGCCGGTGGGCGGGTCTATATCATGCAGTAAAATAAATAAATAATTAAAAAAAAACAGCGTGCGGTTCCCCCCAATTTTAATAACAGCCAGGTTAAAGCCACACGGCTGAAGGCTGGTATTCTCAGGATGGGGAGCCCCACGTTATGAGGAGCCCCCCAGCCTAACAATATCAGCCAGCAGCCATCCAGAATTGCCGCATCCATTAGATGCGACAGTTCTGGGACTCTACCCGGCTCTTTCCGATTTGCCCTGGTGCGTTGGCAATCAGGGTAATAAGGAGTTTGGCAGCAGCCCATAGCTGCCACTAAGTCCTAGATTAACCCCTTCAGCCCCCGGGCGTTTTCCATTTTTGCGGTTTTGTTTTTTGCTCCCCTTCTTCCGAGAGCCGTAACATTTTTATTTTTCTGTCAATCTTGCCATACGAGGGCTTGTTTTTTGCGGGACGAGTTGTACTTTTAAATGAAACTATAAGTTTTACCATATAGTGTACTGGAAAAATAGCAAAAAAATTCTAAGTGTGGAAAAAAATGCAAAAAAAGTGTGATCGCACAATAGTTTTTGGGATGTTTTATTCACCGTGTTCACTATATGGTAAAACTGATGTGTTATTGTGATGCCTGAGGTCGGTGCGAGTTTGCAGACACCAAACATGTATAGGTTTACTTGTATATAAGGGGTTAAAAAAAAATCACAAGTTTGTCCAATAAAAGTGGCGCACGTTTAGCGCCATTTTCCGAAACCTGTAGCGTTCTCATTTTTCTGGATCTATGGCTCAGTGATGGCTCATTTTTTGCATCTCGAGCTGACGTTTTTAATGGTACAATCTTTGCGCAGATGCTACGTTTTGATCGCCTGTTATTGCATTCTGCGCAAAACTTGCGACAACCAAAAAACGTAATTTTGGCGTTTGGATTTTTTTTGCCGCTACGCCGTTTACTTATCAGATTAATTGATTTTATATTTTGATAGATCGGGCATTTCTGATCTATGTTGCAATACCAAATATGTGTATATTTTTTATTTTTGTAACCCTTTTAACCCTAATGGGGCGAAAAGGGGGTGATTTGAACTTTTAGGTTTTTTTGTTTTTTTTTTTCTTTTTGAAACCTTTTCTTTAATTTTTTTTTTATTTTACTAGTCCCCCTAGGGATCTATAGCGATCAGCAATCCGATCGCTCTGCCCTATCTGTAGATCTCAGCTACAGAGCTGAGAACTGCAGATACGCTGCTTTACTCTCCGTGCTGGCATTATGCCGTCACTGAGAGGAAGTGACTCATGTTAGCTACAGGCGTTATCACATGACCCTGTGCTACCATGGCAACCACCAAAAGTCACGTGATCACGCACGTGACGTCCGGTGGGGTTGGCAGTAAGTAAAAGCAATGGCCGCGCGCATATACATCTCACTGCCAGACTTTGGCAGTGAGACGTAAGGGGTTAAATGTTCCGGGTGGAATGCGATTCCACTCGGAACATGCAGGCACACATGTCAGCTGTTGAAAACAGCTGATATGTGCGCGGATCGTCGCGACCTGCCCATGGCAGGGAGCGGGGACTAACCTCACATGCTCCATGACGGATAGATCCGTCAAGGGTCGTGAAGGGGTTAATCATTGCAGGCGTCTATGAGACACCCCCAATGATTAACCTGTAATTTAAAGTTAATAAACACACACAGTGAAAAAATCCTTTATTTGCAATAACAGTAACAAATACCCTCGTTCGCCACTTTATTAAGCCCCAAAAACCCATCCATGTGCGGCGTAATCCACGGAGGCCCCGCATCGCTTCCAGCTCTGCTATATGAAGGTGACAGGAGCTGCAGAAGAACACCGCCGCTCCTGTCAGCTTCACGCAGCAACTGAGGTGAGTAGCAGGATCAGCGAAGATATCACTCAGGTAACTCGCGGCCAACGGTGGATCCTCCAACTGTGACAGCAAGTCGCCCGAGTAACAGCGATGAAGTCACAGGTGAGTTGCAGTCTCGGGTGGAGGATCCAGCTAGCCGCGGGTAGCCTGAGTGACGGCAGCGCTAATCGCACTGCTCACTTCAGTCACTCAGAGGATTAGCGGTCACCGATGAGTCCATCACGGGTGACCGCTAATCAGGACGCGACACACCGACAGTGCCGCAGGATGACAATTAAGTCAGGTGAATTTCATGCGACTTCATTCTGATAGTGTGGCTCTATCTGTGTCTGCTGTCAGCGACTATTCAGCTCTGCTGAATGGCAGATGACATAGTAAAAAGGAATCCCATACGCATCAAACACGCATTGCACATGCTCTGCTAGTCATTAAATAATTTAAAAAAGCATCGCACTTGCATTGCACACTGACCTAACGTTAACTAAAATCGTCCGAGTTTTTTTCATGCAACTCGGACCGATTTTACACGCATAAATGTGATTCCAGCCTAATAGAAACAAGAGCACTACTTCTGCATTTTTCACCCACTCCTGGTTTCGGCTACAAATACTGATGTAAGATACTGACCAAATACTGAACGTGTGAACGTGGCCTAAGGATCAATATAGGGGCGAGAAAAAAAATTGGGCATGTGCACAGTCCCATAAAAATCATAGGTCCGAGGGCTATCCTTGAAAACCACGGTTAGCACTTGTATGAGAAAATCGGTTACGTGCACGAGCCCAAACATGGAGAGTTCGGACCCTTATCATAATGTTCATGAAAATGTTTAATTTTTTTCCAGCTACCTCACCTACACAGAAAGATGTCTAGTGTTTTACAAGAGCTGGCATATTCAGAAAATTATTGTCGGAACCCTGGAGGAGCATATGAGCGGCCATGGTGTTACACAACAGATCCTAACGTTAGATGGGAGTATTGCAACATTCCACTATGCTCGGCAGGTAACGTAAAGCATATCGTTGTCTGATATGGAAAGCTTGGTAAAGTGTGATACTGATAATTGTATGCCATTTCCTAAATTTGATTGTTTGACCACGCAATATATTTTTTTATTGCATGAGAAAGTCACATTTATGGCAGCAAATTTTAGATTGCAGGTTGGGTTCCAGAATAAGTCCACAATGATTTTCGACTTTCCAGTACTTTTGGTTTCTTTTTTTTTGTTCCCTTCCTTTTTTTTGTTCCTATTTGAGTATTGTGCTCCCATGCCGAGATGAAACATACTAGATAGGAGGAAGTTCAATAATATTAAATGGGCTACAGCAGGGTCTTTTTTTATATTATTGGGCATTATATCTATAACATATTATATCATAAAATCTAGAAATTTGTCAATGCTGTGCAAATGATAATTAAAAAATAAATATATTGTGGATAACCATTGTATTGATTTAATTTGGCAGACATAACTTTCTGGGTGCATAGAAGTGTTTCAGTTCTCTAATACCATGCATGCAAGGGTCAGTCTATTGTGCATAGCTGTAGCCAGCATTATAGACTAGTGTTCTCTTCTCAGGGTCCATCAGAAGAAATTACTTCTGATGGTCCTTCTCTCACCTCTCATGTCAGTTCACATGCAATAGACTTTAGTGATAACGAGGAAGGGTTTGGTTCCACTTTCGATTTGCACGGATGAGTTGAATTCGATAAAACATCAGATTGCACAAACCCCAGTGCAAAATTATGGTGATGTGTCCATCTGCAAATGATTTTTCATGCAGTAGCAGCATGCGGAATGAATCGCAGCATGCTGCTTTTGGCTGCGAGTCTCGGCTCACACCCCCCCCATACAAGTCTAAGGGAGCGCGTGAAGCATCGCACAGCACTTGCATGTCATCCGAGTGCAGTGCGATATACACATGGACAGGCCGGGGAGGAGATGGGGAGAAAGTGCTCCCTCCCTCATCTCCACACCTGTGATGCAATTGTCAGTACTGACACAATCTGACACATTAATTTTTAGCTTTAGTCAAGTAGCTGAGCCCATGGAGCTGTCCCTGCCCACAACAGGCTCTCAATAGAGATTGTAAATTAACAGTGAGGAGTAAATCACAGAAGGGAGGTTGTCGGATTTTCTGTATGTGACTTCCTAGCGCTGTAGTCATAAGAGTCCTGCTGTTGAACCCCTTTACGACCAAGGACATACTATTATGTCCTTGGTAGCCTGCCTTCAGTTGCCACGGGCATCAGTGGCGAGACCCTGGTAATCCCTGCACATGTCTGCTGAACTGACCAGCAGATGTGTGCCTAACAGGCGCAGGTGGATCAGAGAATCACCCACACCTGTTATCCCTTTAGTTTGCGCTGTCAAATACTGACAGCACAATTTAAATGGCCATCAGCAGCCTCCTGACGTGATCATGGGGCACCAATGTATTGTCATGGTAGTACAGGGTCAGCTGATGACCCCTGATGCTGCCATGTCAAACTTTCTGTGAGAGCCGACATACAGTAGCAGTGGCACCCACAGGAACATTGCATTTCTGCTGATCAGAGCGATGCTGCTCTGATCAGCAGAGATGCCAAGTGATCGGACACTACAGTGATAAAGTCCCTTAGGGGGACTATTAAAATAAATAAAAAAATGTAAGAAAAAAAAAAGTTTTTTTAAAAATATGAAAAATTAAAAAAATGTTCGCTCTCTCAAAATATAAAATCAATTAATCTGATCGGTACATGGCATGGTGAGAAAAAATTCCAAACTCCAAAATGACATTTTTTGGTCACTGCAATATTTTTTTAAAAATGCAATAACAGGCGATCAAAAAATAGCATCTGCATAAAAATAGTATAATTAAAAACATCAGCTCAAGACACAAAAAAATAAGCCATCACTGAGCCCCAGATCCCGCTACAGGTCTCAGAAAATGGCAACAAAAGCGCAATGCTGCTCTAATCAGCAGAAATGCACAAGCACTCGGACACTACAGTGATAAAGTTCACTAACGGGACTAGTGAAAATAAATAAAAAATGTAAAAAAAAAGTTTATAAAAATATGAAAAATTAAAAAAAACCTAAACTAAAAAATCACCCCACTTTCGAACCATTGAAAATAAAACAGTTAAAAAAAATAAAAAATACACATTTGGTATTGCCGCGTTCAGAAATGCTCGATTTGACAAAATATAAAATCAGTTTAATCTGATCAGTACATGACGTGGTGGGAAAAAAAATCCAAATGCCAAAATTTACATTTTCTGATTGCCACATCTTTTTGTTTTAATCCAATAAGAGGTGATTAAAAAATAGCATCTGCGCAAAAATGGTATGATTAAAAATGTCACCTCAAGACGCAAAAAAAAAGCCGTCACTGAGCCCCAGATCCCGAAAAATAAGAACTGTACGAGTCTCAGAAAATGGCGATAAAGGCCCTATTCATTTTTTGGAAAAACATTAATATTTTTCAAACCCCTTAGATAAAAGTAAAAGTATACATGTTTGGTGTCTACAAACCTGTACTGATGTGAGCCATCATACAGAAACATCAGTTTTACCATAGAGTGACCATGGTAAATAAAAGACCCCCAAACAATTGTGCAAATGTACTTTTTTGCCATTTCACCGCACTTGGAATTTTTTAGCATTTTCCAGTACACTGTATGGTAAAACTAATGGTTTCATTCAAAAGTACAACTTGTCCCACAAAATATAAGCCCTTATAAGGCAAGATTAATGGAAAAATAAAAAAGTTATGGCTCTCTGAGTAAGAGGAGGAAAAAAAGAAACTGAAAAACGGAAAATCGCCCATGGGTGAACAGGTTAAACAAAGATAAAAAAATAAACCAAAGATCAGACTGTGACAAATCCGGTAAGCCTGAACTTTCTGTGTTAACTCTTGCAGCATGCCTGTTTAACATTACATAGCAAAAACCTGCTGACAGATTCCCTTTATTGTTTCAGAGCCTTGGACCAGCTGCGGATGCTCTGGTGGTCCAAATGATTATTTTAACATAGTTTATATGTACCTCTTAAATCTTATTGATTGTTGTGTTATAGAACATAAGCCAATATACATTGGCACAGAAGTCTAGACCCAGTACGTCAATAGACATAATTGGCATAACTGCTTTTGGGCCTTTATTCCCTTCTCGATTTGTGACATTTTTATAAGTATTACAAAGATTAATCTTACTCACTGTCAATGCGGGTGCTCAGAGAAAAAAGTACTAATAGACATAGAATAACTGTTGACCACCAAAAAACAAAAAGATGTACTGTGCTTGAAAATTGAATTTTATTCTTATGACTCAAACAAGAAATCAGACCTCCATTAACGTTTTCGGTATATACCATAATGCT
This sequence comes from Anomaloglossus baeobatrachus, assembly GCF_048569485.1. Taxonomy (NCBI): domain Eukaryota; kingdom Metazoa; phylum Chordata; class Amphibia; order Anura; family Aromobatidae; genus Anomaloglossus; species Anomaloglossus baeobatrachus. The sequence continues at coordinate 523,508,238 of NC_134353.1, forward strand.
TTTCTCAAAAAGGTCTAGACAAAAACAGACAACAAATACAAGTGATCAGTGAATATGACAAAGTAACAATAGAGGAGCCATAATACATGCAAACTATACCGTATATCAAATAAGCATATTTATATAAAAAAGCCAAAATTAGGCCCAAATCACATATGAGAATATAATGAGATAGCAGTGCCAATATACCTAGGGTACTGAGTCATGGAACGCAAGCACACAATTCAGAATTCAATAACCGGAAAAGAACAGGCTGTAAGAAAGTTGGGGGAAGGAAAAAATAAATGATAAATTATATCACATGATACTCCAAAAAATAAATAAAAAACAAAAAACAGATTTACCAAGGACACAGAAAGCAAAAAAGATAAAAAGAAAAGAATAAGTGTCACTAAGCACAAAGAAAAAAGAAAAGAAAAAAAGAAAACAATAAAATAAAAAATAAAACATAAATAAAATAGAGTAAATATAGAAATAAAGAGAATAAAAAAAGAATAAAAAGAAAGAAAACTTCAGAAGGGAGAAATATTTATTTATTTATTTATTTTTTCAAATATCCAGAGACAACATGGCAAAAATAAAAATAAGAAGCCGCCAAAAAATAAAAAGAAAAAAGAAAAAGAGAAAAGAAAAAAAGAAAAAAAGGCAAACCCAAAAAGAAAAGAAAAAGAAAAAACACTAAAGGCTGCTTTACACGCTTGTGATGTTGCTGGTGAAAGCAACTGCCCCCGTCGGTTGTGTATCACGGGCAAATCGCTGCCCATGGCGCACAACATCGCTCGGACCCGTCACACGTACTTACCTGCCTAGCGACGTCGCTGTGGCCGACGAACCACCTCCTTTCTAAGGAGGCGGTTCGTGCAGCGTCACATCAACGTCACTTGGCAGCCGTCCAATAGAAGGGGAAGGTCTGAAAAGCAGCCGAAAGAAAGTGATGCCCACCTCGTTGCCGGAGGACGCAGGTAAGGTGTTGTTCCTCGTTCCTGGGGTGTCACACGCAGCGATGTGTGCTGCCTCAGGAATGACAAACAACCTGTGTCGTGCAACAGCAACAATATTTGTAAAATGGACGATGTGTCAACGATCAGGTGAGTAATTTTGATTGTTAGCAGTCATTCATATGTTTCACACGCAACGACGTCGCTAACGAGGCCGGATGTGCGTCATGAATTCCATGACCCCAAAGATATCTCGTTAGCCATGTTGTTGCGTGTAAAGCCCCCTTAAGTCCGAGTGAACAATAACTAGCAGAAAAGTAATGGGTAATATTATGAACCAACATATAAATACCTGTTGGGGTCACAAGTGTAAGTATGCACACCGTACATAGTAGTATCACCTACATAAAAACAAATTTTGGGAGGGCAAAATTCTAAATGTTTTCACCATTAAAATAAAAAAATAAATTCAACTTTGGGATCACATAACTGACCTGAAAAATCATGGTCCTGGGACAATTTTTGCCACATAAACACTATAAAAACAAAACCCCCAAACAATGAGGGAATTGAGGGGTTTTTTTTATATTTCTCTAAACTTGAAAGTTTTTTGTTCCAATTCTAAGTGCATTTTATACAAAAATAAATTGTGTCGCTGAAAGCTACAGCTCATCCCATAAAATAAAAGCCCTTATATGACTAATAATCACAGAAAATAAAAATGAATGACTTCTGGAAATGGGTAGAATGGAGCAGAAACAAAGTTTGGCCACAGCAGTAAAGGGTTAAATGCCACTACCGTACAAGACTAACTTTTTGTCTTTTTTTAAAGATACACCAAATTTACCAACAACAATAAAAACAGCTCATGAGCAACCTGTTATGCCATCAACATCATCTTTTTCTCCAACACACTCCATGACGGTCATCATATCAACAATCTGCGGTTTTGCTGGCTTAACGCTATTGATAATTACAGCCCTTGTTTGCTGCCGGAGACAAAAGAAGGTGAAAAATGTGAACAGGTTAGTATTGTGTGTATCCCATAATGGCTCTGGGCCCAAATTTTAAATAATAACCTAAAACTCAGTTTTGAAAATGTTGGTTAGATACAGAAGATCAGTGTATAATGCTTGGGATTAAGAGTCTAGCCCTAATTGTTAATTGCCCTTATGTCTGTTTTATGCCTTCTCTGAAGACACCAATTGGATTAATGAAATGTGAATTGTGATGTTTAAAAGGGTTTGCTTGACATAAGGCCGCTTTACACGCTGCGACATCGCTCAAGCGATCTCGTTGGGGTCACGGAATTTGTGATGCACATCCGGTCGCTTTAGCGATGCCGTTGCGTGTCACACCTATGAGCGATTTTGCATCGTTGCAAAAACGTGCAAAATTGCTCATCGGTGACATGAGGGTCCATTCTCTAACATCGTTGCTGCAGCAGTAACGAAGTTGTTCCTCGTTCCTGCGGCAGCACACATCGGTACGTGTGACACCGCAGGAACGAGGAACCTCTCCTTACCTGCCTCCCGCCCGCAATGTGGAAGGAAAGAGGTGGGCGGGATGTTAGTCCCGCTCATCTCCGCCCCTCTGCTTCAATTGGCTGCAGTTCAGTGACGCAGCTGTGACGTCACTGTGACACTGAACGAACCACCCCCTTAGAAAGGAGGCATTTCGCCAGTCACAGCGACATCGCAGGGCAGATAAGTAGTGTGACGGGTCTGGGCGATGTTGTGCACCACGGGCAGCGATTTGCCCATGTTGCACAACCGATGGGGGCGGGTACCCATGCTAGCGATATCGTTACCGATATTGCAGCATGTAGAGTGGCCTATAGGTTTAGATAGAGATAATGTTTGCCTTGCTATGTGTATAATGTGTTTATATTTGATTTTCAAAGTTTATGAACAAACATTTAAGGGGGGAGGAAGGTTTAGGAAAGTTAACTTTATTGGGAAAACCTGGGAAAGATTTTGGGGGGGGAAAAAAAGGGGGAGGACAGTAAGGGGAATGGAATGAACAGTTTACATAATGATCACATTTTAAAACAATTTACTAAGTTTTTCTAAATATTTTTCCCATGCTCGATTACCTGAGAAAAGAGAACAATCATTCTAGATGTTTTTTAGTTGCAATGGACTCGTGAAGATACAGTGCCTACAAGTAGTATTCAACCCCCTGCTGATTTAGCAGGTTTACACATTCGGAATTAACTTGGCATTGTGACATTTGGACTGTAGATCAGCCTGGAAGTGTGAAATGCACTGCAGCAAAAAAGAATGTTATTTCTTTTTTTATTTTTTTTTTAAATTGTGAAAAGTTTATTCAGAGGGTCATTTATTATTCAACCCCTCAAACCACAAGAATTCAGTTTGGTTCCCCTAAAGTATTAAGAAGTATTTCAGGCACAAAGAACAATGAGCTTCACATGTTTGGATTAATTTTTTCTTTTTCCAGCCTTTTCTGACTAATTAAGACCCTCCCCAAACTTGTGAACAGCACTCATACTTGGTCAACATGGGAAAGACAAAGGAGCATTCCAAGGCCATTAGAGACAAGATCGTGGAGGGTCACAAGGCTGGCAAGGGGTACAAAACCCTTTCCAAGGAGTTGGGCCTACCTGTCTCCACTGTTGGGAGCATCATCCGGAAGTGGAAGGCTTATGGAACTACTGTTAGCCTTCCACGGCCTGGACAGCCTTTGAAAGTTTCCACCCGTGCCGAGGCCAGGCTTGTCCGAAGAGTCAAGGCTAACCCAAGGACAACAAGGAAGGAGCTCCGGGAAGATCTCATGGCAGTGGGGACATTGGTTTCAGTCAATACCATAAGTAACGTACTCCACCGCAATGGTCTCCATTCCAGACGAGCCCGTAAGGTACCTTTACTTTCAAAGCGTCATGTCAAGGCTCGTCTACAGTTTGCTCATGATCACTTGGAGGACTCTGAGACAGACTGGTTCAAGGTTCTCTGGTCTGATGAGACCAAGATCGAGATCTTTGGTGCCAACCACACACGTGACGTTTGGAGACTGGATGGCACTGCATACGACCCCAAGAATACCATCCCTACAGTCAAGCATGGAGGTGGCAGCATCATGCTGTGGGGCTGTTTCTCAGCCAAGGGGCCTGGCCATCTGGTCCGCATCCATGGGAAGATGGATAGCACGGCCTACCTGGAGATTTTGGCCAATAACCTCCGCTCCTCCATCAAGGATCTTAAGATGGGTCGTCATTTCATCTTCCAACAAGACAACGACCCAAAGCACACAACCAAGAAAACCAAGGCCTGGTTCAAGAGGGAAAAAATCAAGGTGCTGCAGTGGCCTAGTCAGTCTCCTGACCTTAACCCAATTGAAAACTTGTGGAAGGAGCTCAAGATTAAAGTCCACATGAGACACCCAAAGAACCTAGATAACTTGGAGAAGATCTGCATGGAGGAGTGGGCCAAGATAACTCGAGAGACCTGTGCCGGCCTGATCAGGTCTTATAAAAGACGATTATTAGCTGTAATTGCAAACAAGGGTTATTCCACAAAATATTAAACCTAGGGGTTGAATAATAATTGACCCACACTTTTATGTTGAAAATGTATTAAAATTTAACTGAGCAACATAACTTGTTGGTTTGTAAGATTTATGCATCTGTTAATAAATCCTGCTCTTGTTTGAAGTTTGCAGGCTCTAACTTATTTGCATCTTATCAAACCTGCTAAATCTGCAGGGGGTTGAATACTACTTGTAGACACTGTATCAGTCCAGGGTTTCCATCTTGTGTTATATTTTCCTATTTGTTTTCCTCTTAATGCGAAGTTATATTCGTACGTGTTATGCAAGAACACTCTGTCTATGATATCATTTATAGAGGGCACTTGAGTTGGTTTCCATTTTGAAGCGATGGCTAGTTTGGTTGTTAACAAGATGTGGCAAATTATATGTCTGAATTTGACTGGGACTTGATCCAAACCTATTGAGAAAAGGACTAACTGAGGGGTTAAACTGATATTTAGTTTAGTAAGTCTTAAAATTAAATTTTTGATGTCCCTCCAAAGAAGGTCAAGTTCCTTACAGGACCAAAATATGTGCGACAGATTACCTATCTCGCCGCAAATTTCTCCATCAGTCTGATGAACAATTGGGGTTTATTATGTTTAATTTATAGGGAGTAAGATACCATCTTACATTACCTTGTAATGAGTCTCTTGGAGAGTGATACAAAGCGAATTTGAGTAAGCTATTTCTAACGCTTTCCGAAGCTGATCCTTGCAAGTATAATATTGAGCTCATTTTCCCATGCTATTATGTTTGTGCCTTTGTTAATTCCCATGTCCTCATTACATTTATTATATATTATATTTGTTTTCCAGAATAAAAGACTTGAGGGATTATTTAGGAGGTTGGTTATGTCTATAGGGAGTGTAAAAGTAATTTTCTCTTTTATTAAATAGTGATTAATATTTTCCCAGTTTATAATTTCTGAGTTGGGGATTTTATACGTAGACTATATTGTCTGAAAAGGGGCTAAAATATCCCCTTCTATGATTCCAATAAGATTACCAATCCCTTGTTTTTTCCACTCCCTCAGGTTAAATCCTGGTCCAATAAGACTTCTAGTGGTATATATTTTAAAGACGTTGTATCCTGAATCTTATCAAGCAGGTTTAACAAGTATTTCCATGATAGAATAGTGGTTTTTAATAATTCATTTTTGGGAACAGCTTTCTTTTTATCTATTAAATGTGAGATAATTAAGGCTTGCAGAGATTTGTTTTTATTCAAGAACTCTTCGATTTTCAACCATGAAGATCTGTCATTTTCCAGCAGCCATCGTTGTCTCATTTTGAGTATACTAGCATGGTAATAGGCAAAGAGATTTGGGAGGCCAAATCCTCCTCTCTTTTTATGTTTCATCAATACTTTTTTTGCCACTCTTGGTTTGTTATTGTTCCAAACAAAGGCTGTTGGAATTTTTTTAAACTTTTGAAATGTTTTCTTTGGGATGATTAAAGGTATTGACCTAATTATATATAAGAATTTGGGTAAAATAAACATTTTGAAAGCTAATATTTTCCCCATCCATGATAGCTCTGTTTTTTTTTATTTTCAAAAAATCTTGCTGAATTGTTTTGTATAGGTTAGTCATATTCGTTTGAATAATATCCTTGACAGGTTTCGTTAGATAGATACCTAGATACGAAACTTGTATTTTCTCCCATTTAAATGAGAATTCCTTTTGCATTATCTCCTGCAATTCTTCATCAAGACAAAGTCCTAAGATTTGGGACTTTGCTTCATTAACTTTGTACAAGGAGACCATAGAAATTTTTTTTAAGGTTTTTATTAAATTTCTGGTAGAATTCAGTGGGTCCGAAATAGTGATAAGAGTCTAATACTCTCTGCCAGTGTCTCTATGAATAAAGCAAATAGACTTGGAGACAAGGGACACCCTTGTCTGGTGCCATTTGAGAGAGGAAAAACTGTCAGGTAGTTGATTGTTTGTATAAATTCTCGCTGATGGTGATGTGTATAATTTTGTGATGCAGTTTAGTATTTGGTCTCTAAACCCAAATTTCTTTAGAGTGGCAAATAAAAAACCCCAGTGTACCCTATCAAAAGCCTTTTCAGCATCCAGAGCAAGAACTACTGAGGGAATTTTATTATTTTCTATATGTTTCATAATATTGATTACTTTCCGGGTTGCATCTGAGGTGTGTCTTCCTTTGATAAAACCAACCTGATCAAAGTTAACTAGATCAGGAATATAAGTCTGAATTCTTGAGGCCATTAATTTTGCCAGAATTTTTGTATCAGTGTTTAATAGGGATATTGACCTATAGTTTGCTAAATCATCATGGTCGCCTTTCGCTTTTGGTAGGACTATAACCGAAGCCTCTAGCATTTCTTTGGGAACCATGCCTTCCAGAGCTGCTTTGTTTGAAAGATTTGTTAGGTGAGGCAAAAGTAGTTGGGCAAAATTTTTATAATAATCATTTTGAAACCCATCAGGGCCTGGTGATTTCCCTAGCTTTAATGACTTAATTGTGTTTGCAACCTCCATTTCTGTATATGGCAAGTTTAAGTACTCCAAGTCAGTTTTGGAGAGTGAAGGGAGTTGCAGGGAGTCTAGGAACTTATTGATTAGGTCCTCCGTTGGATCTAACAAATTAGGGTCACTCTTTGGGTTGTATACTTTTGAGTAGTATTGGGCAAAGGCTTCTGCTATGTCTTTTGGATGTTTGCATGTTTGATTTAGATTATTTTTAACTTGTAAAATTCTAATTTTGTTTCTTTGTTGCTTGATTTTAGTTGCAAACACTTTAGAAGGCTTGTTATTTGAATGGTAGTGGCTTGTTTTGACCCTTTGAACAATTTTATCAAATTCTTCTGATAACATAGTTTTCAATTCTATTCTTTGTTTTAAAATGTCTGAGTGGATTTTTGGAGTTGGTTTTTCCTGTTGTTTTATTTCTAATTCTCTAATTTTGTTGGTGATGGCTATTATTTTTTCTTAGTTTTTTCTTTTTAGCCTAATATTCAATTCTATGAGTTTTCCTCTCAGCACTGCCTTATGGGCATTCCAAACAGTGAACACTGAGATCTCTTCTGTGGTATTATCTTGAAAATAATTAGTAATGTTTTTTTCAATTTCATCCCTGTATAAAGGATGCTGGAATAAACATGTATTAGCTCTCCAAAGTCTGTCTTGTCTAATGGGTGGAACGAGTTTAAAACTAAAAATGATTGGTGAATGATCTGACCATGACCTTGGTTCTATTGCAATTTTTTTAAACTTGGTTAAAGATATTAAATTTGTAATAACTAGGTCAATTTGTGCAAAAGATTTATGCCTATCCGAATAATGGGTGTATTCTATCGAAGAAGAGTTAAGGCACCTAAACACATCAAAGAATTCTTCTCTTGCTAACCATGGATCTAAATTTTGTGAAAACATTCTTGTATGTGTTGAAAAGTCCAATTTTATCATTTTTACTGCTGTTACTTCAATTCTCAGGGGGAAAGATATTGAATATTTAAAATATTGATCAATAGACATGCAAATTTTGTGATCCTAATACTTGACCTAGAGAGGAAAAGAAGGTTAGAACAAACAAACAACAGATAAACTTATAATAACTTGTAAACTGTTTCATGAATAGTCCATGGATGGTGATTATGGTGTAAAAGAGCACCATCTCTATTGGAGCGAAAGTTTATGCCATCCCATTTACATCCATTGTAGATTATGAAATTGGATACATGCTGTACCTTATTACATAGTTACATAGTTACTTAGGTTGAAAAAAGACCTAGGTCTATCTAGTTCAACCTTCTTCCACCAGTTCTACATTTGGTCACTAGGCCATTTATAACCAACAATGTTTTGTGTACTGAGGAAATCATCAAGCCCTTTTTTAAAAGCTGTTATAGTATCTGCCATTACTACCTCTTCTGGTAGGGCATTCCACAGTCTGACTGCTCTAACTGGAAAGAACCCTTTCCTATTTAGCTGTCGGAATCGCTTTTCTTCCACTCGCAGTGAGTGGCCCCTGGTCCTTAGTATTGTCTTTGGAAGAAATAAGTCATGTGGCAGTCCTTTATATTGACCACACATGTATTTATACATATAAATGAGATCTCCTCTGAGACGTTTTTTTTCTAAGCTAAACATATCTAACTTTTTCAACCTGTTATCATATGGGAGGCCTTCCATTCCTTGTAGTAGTGTAGTTGCCCACCTTTGAACTGACTCTAACTTCTGAATATCCTTTTTAAAATGTGGAGCCCAAAACTGGATCCCATATTCCAGATGTGGCCTTACAAGTGATTTATAGAGGGGTAAGAATACGTTGGGATCACGGGATCTAATCTCTCTTTTTATACACCCTAGAATCTTGTTTGCTTTTGCAGCTGCTGCTTGACATTGAGTACTGCTGCTCAGCTTATTTGTAATGAGAATACCCAAGTCTTTCTCCTGTTCTGTAGACCCGAGTTTACTTCCATTTAATGTATACGCAGTTATAGGATTACTCCTTCCTAGGTGCATTACTTTACATTTATCAACATTAAATTTCATTTGCCAGGTATCTGCCCATTCTGACATCTTATCCAGATCTTTTTGTAAAATTGTACTATCAAGGTCAGTTTTTAATATCCTACAGTTTGGTGTCATCAGCAAAGACTGACACTTTACTATCAATCCAATCCACAAGGTCATTAATAAAGAGATTAAAAAAATTCGGTCCTAGCAGAGATCCCTGCGGCACCCCACTTCTGACTATAGCCCATTTAGAGAATGTACCATTTATGACTACTCTTTGTTTAATATCTTTTAGCCAATTCCTTACCCAGTTGCATACAGTTTCCCCTAGTCTTTGCTTCTGGAGCTTTAGTATAAGGCTATTATGTGGTACAGTATCAAATGCCTTTGCAAAGTCCAAATAAATCACATCAGCTGCATTACCAATATCCAGGTTTGCACTTACCCCCTCATAAAACCCCAACAGGTTGGTTAGACACGACTTATCTTTCATGAATCCATGCTGTCTGTCAGTTATTATATTATTTTCTGCAATATATTTTTGCATGTCATCCCTTAAAATACCCTCAAAAACTTTGCATACTACTGATGTCAGGCTTACTGGACGGTAGTTGCATGCAACTATCCTCTTACCTTTCTTAAATATCGGTACCACATCAGCAATCCTCCAATCCTGAGGCACGAACCCTGTTACAAGCGAGTCTACAAAGATGAGATACAGCGATCTGTCGATTACGGAGCTCAATTCCCTCAATATTCATGGATGAATGCCATCTAGCCCTGGGGATTTGTCAATGTTTAATTTACTCAGATGTAGGCGTAGTTCTTCTTGTGTTAAATTAATTACAGTGCCTACAAGTAGTATTCAACCCCCTGCAGATTTAGCAGGTTTGATAAGATGCAAATAAGTTAGAGCCTGCAAACTTCAAACAAGAGCAGGATTTATTAACAGATGCATAAATCTTACAAACCAACAAGTTATGTTGCTCAGCTAAATTTTAATAAATTTTCAACATAAAAGTGTGGGTCAATTATTATTCAACCCCTAGGTTTAATATTTTGTGGAAATATCCTTGTTTGCAATTACAGCTAATAATCGTCTTTTATAAGACCTGATCAGGCCGGCACAGGTCTCTGGAGTTATCTTGGCCCACTCCTCCATGCAGATCTTCTCCAAGTTATCTAGGCTCTTTGGGTGTCTCATGTGGACTTTAATCTTGAGCTCCTTCCACAAGTTTTCAATTGGGTTAAGGTCAGGAGACTGACTAGGCCACTGCAACATCTTGATTTTTTCCCTCTTGAACCAGGCCTTGGTTTTCTTGTCTGTGTGCTTTGGGTCGTTGTCTTGTTGGAAGATGAAATGACGACCCATCTTAAGATCCTTGATGGAGGAGCGGAGGTTCTTGGCCAAAATCTCCAGGTAGGCCGTGCTATCCATCTTCCCATGGATGCGGACCAGATGGCCAGGCCCCTTGGCTGAGAAACAGCCCCACAGCATGATGCGGCCAACACCATGCTTGACTGTAGGGATGGTATTCTTGGGGTCGTATGCAGTGCCATCCAGTCTCCAAACGTCACGTGTGTGGCTGGCACCAAAGATCTCGATCTTGGTCTCATCAGACCAGAGAACCTTGAACCAGTCTGTCTCAGAGTCCTCCAAGTGATCATGAGCAAACTGTAGACGAGCCTTGACATGACGCTTTGAAAGTAAAGGTACCTTACTCTCGTCTGGAACGGAGACCATTGCGGTGGAGTACGTTACTTATGGTATTGACTGAAACCAATGTCCTCACTGCCATAAGATCTTCCCGGAGCTCCTTCCTTGTTGTCCTTGGGTTAGCTTTGACTCTTCGGACAAGCCTGGCCTCGGCACGGGTGGAAACTTTCAAAGGCTGTCCAGGCCGTGGAAGGCTAACAGTAGTTCCATAAGCCTTCCACTTCCGGATGATGCTCCCAACAGTGGAGACAGGTAGGCCCAACTCCTTGGAAAGGGTTTTGTACCCCTTGCCCGTCTTGTGACCCTCCACGATCTTGTCTCTGATGGCCTTGGAATGCTCCTTTGTCTTTCCCATGTTGACCAAGTATGAGTGCTGTTCACAAGTTTGGGGAGGGTCTTAATTAGTCAGAAAAGGCTGGAAAAAGAGATAATTAATCCAAACATGTGAAGCTCATTGCTCTTTGTGCCTGAAATACTTCTTAATACTTTAGGGGAACCAAATAGAATTCTTGTGGTTTGAGGGGTTGAATAGTAAATGACCCTCTGAATAAACTTTTCACAATTTAAAAAAAAAAAAAATAAAAAAGAAATAACATTCTTTTTTGCTGCAGTGCATTTCACACTTCCAGGCTGACTTACAGTCCAAATGTCACAATGCCAAGTTAATTCCGAATGTGTAAACCTGCTAAATCTGCAGGGGGTTGAATACTACTTGTAGGCACTGTATATTGGATGGTGAACTTTGATTTTTTTACTTGTTGAATGATCCCTGGTACAGTCAGTTCCTTGGTGAACACAGATGAGAAATGCCTATTTAATATCTCAGTCTTTTGTTTATCCTCTATAACTAACTTGTTATTATATTTTAAGGGTCCAATACTATCCTTTGTTTTCCTTTTGACATTAATGTATTTATAAAAGATTTTGGGATTTATTTTAATGTCCTTGGCGATTTTTGTTTCAGGACCTAGTTTTGCTTGTTTGATTTCTTTTTTAAATTTCCTATTGATCTCTTTATACTTCTGAAATGCTATTTCTGTATTCTCAGCCTTCAAGATTTTAAACGTCCTTTGTTTTTGTTTTATTATACTTTGTACAGTCTTATTTATCCATAGTGGGTTTTTTTATTCCTGGACTTTTTATTACCAGAGGGTATAAGTTGTTTACAGGACTCTAGCAGTATATCCTTAAACTTTCCCCATTTATGTTCAGTATCCCCAGTTACCATAACATTGTCCCAATCTACACATTTAAGCTCTTTCCTTAATTTGTTGAATCAGCTTTCCTAAAATTCCAGGTTTTAGCATTTCCACTTTGAAAAGTTCTATTGAATATTACGTTGAAGCTTACCATATTATGATCACTGGTGCCCAAGTGCTCCCGGACCTGTAGATCTGAAATTGTATCCGGTCTATTTGACAGGACCAGATCTAGCAAATTATCTCCCCTCGTCGGTTCATCTACCATCTGAGAGAGGAAATTGTCTTGAATAGTAGATAAGAACTTACATCTTTTAGCACAACCAGAAGATTCTATGTCCCACTGTATGTCTGGATTGTTGAAATCCCCCATAATAAGAACCCGATTATTATTACTAGCTGCCTTTTCAATTTGTTCCAGCATTTCACTCTCTATTTGTTCCGGTATGTTAGGAGGCTTATAGCAAACTCCAATTAACATTTTTCCATTATTCCCCTCCCCATGTACATTTACCCATACTGACTCTACATTGTTGCTGTTCCCCCCAATGTCATCATTCAACACAGGTTTTAATTTAGATTTGATAAATATTCACACCCCACCACCTTTTTTGTCTTTCCTGTCCCTCCTAAAGGTACTATAACCCTGTATGTTTGTCACCCAGTCATGGCTTTCATCCAGCCAGGTTTCTGTAATGCCCACCACATCATAATCCATGGTTGACATAAGAGTCTCCAATTCATTCATTTTGTTTGCAAGACTTCTTGCATTTGCCAGTAGACATTTAATACTATTAATACCTTTATTACTCCTAGCCTTCCTACGTTCCTTGCATATCCCATCCCCCCCTAATCCTTCATTGACCCCTACCGTCTCACTGTCTCTATCTGCTCTATCTATCCCCTTTTTTGCTCCACTACTCTCTCCCCCAGATCCTAGTTTAAAAGCTCCTCCATCCGTCTGACCATTTTCTCCCCCAGCACAGCTGCACCTTCCCCATTGAGGTGCAGCCCGTCCTTACTGTAGAGCCTGTAGCCGACTGAGAAGTCAGCCCAGTTCTCCATGAACCCGAACCCTTCCTTCCTGCACCAATTTCTAAGCCACGTATTTATCTCCCTAAGCTCCCGCTGTCTTTCTAGTGACACTCGTGGCACCGGTAGTATTTCTGAAAACACCACCTTGGAGGTACTGAACTTCAGCTTCTCTCCTAGTTCCCTGTAATCATTTTTAAGGACCTTCCACCTGCCTCTAACTTTGTCATTAGTACCAATGTGCACCATGACCGCTGGGTTTTCCCCAGCACCACCCAACAATTTGTCTATCCGATCCGCAATATGCCGAACCTGAGCACCCGGCAGACAACACACTGTTCGGCATTCATGGTCTCGGCAACAGATGACCCTGTCTGTACACCTAATTATAGAGTCCCCTACCACCAACATCTGTCTGGGCTTTGCTGCACTCCTATTTCCCTCCTTCCTACAGCAGTTGTTTTCCTGGTTGCTAGGAGCAACGTCCTGCTGTAGTGACCCTAGTCTTGGCCCTTCATTCCTAATATCAGCCAAACAGGCATATTTACAAGGTTGTGCCAGGTCAGGACTAGGCTCCCTGACACTTTTCCCCCTATCTCTTCTTCTAATTGTTACCCAGCTACCTTACCTCTGGGTCCTGATCTTCTCCACCTCCACCCTCCTTCATATCACTGGCCCCTGCCAGAGAAAGCTCAGTGAGCTCTAAACTCCTCTCCAGGTTTGCAATGCTCCTGAGTGGTGCAAGCTGCTTATTTAGATCAGTTACCTTGGCTTCCAAATACGCAACATGCTTGCATCGAAAAGGTTATTCGGTAACTCCTGGGTAAACTTAAGTTATGTGGATATTTTGTTCTTTTAGCTTCTTAAGGCAATCCTCAACGCTTTGTATCACATTAGTTTTCCCTTGATGTTGATAAAAAAAAATTTTGTTGGAAAGCCCCATCTATAGCTTATCTTCTTTAGACGAAGAATTTCTGTAATTTTCCCCAATTATTTTCTTTGATTCAGAGTTTCGCGTGACAAGTCTTCAAAGATCTTTAATTGCTCGTATGGTAATCTTTTGTTTTTCTTTAGGTAAGTCATAAGTTGTTCATTTGAATGGTAGAAATGTATTTTGAGAATTACAACTCTGGGGATTTCTGGGCTCAAGAAATCAGGTTTAGGTAGTCGGTGTGCACGGTCTATTAGTAGATCTAGTTCTGAGAGACTTGGAATTGCCAACTTCATAATAACTTTGATGTATTTTTTGAGCTCCTCATTTTTGATCGATTCTGGGATGCCTCGAATTTTAATATTATTGCGTCTATCCCTGTTTTCCAAGTCCGTCAACTTTTTCTTGAGAAATTTAATTTCTGCTTTCATTTTGTCCTGGTCTTTGGTGATGTTTTTTGTAGATTTTGTTAAATTCACCACCTCTGCCTCTGTTCACTCAGCCCTAAATGCCATGGATTCAATAGTTGATGTAACCTCGTTAAGTTTTTTGTCTATATCAGTCTTCAGAGAAATTATATCATTCTTCACCGAATCTTTGAATGCGGTAAAAAAGTTGTTGAAAAAATCCTTATCCATGGGTTGGTCAGTCAATTGAAAATTTTTTAACAGGATCTGACTGAGAAGAAATTCCACTGTCATTCCTCTTTTGTTTTTGACGACTTGGATTTCAAGTCTGGAGATGAATCTTCTTCTATATCTTTTTTTTATGCCATTTCTTTTCTCTTATTTCGGGAAGATGCTGGGTCCCATAGCATGGTAATTTCCCTATTGGGTTCTGTTCTTGGGACAATGAGTCATCCTTTACTGAATGAAGAACAAGTGTTGTTCCTATGTCTTGTTTGTGTTGTCTTTTCTGCTTCCAGGTTTTGGTATTCAAGACGCAGCCACTCCTGGTTTTGCAATGTTTGATTTCTGTTTGTGAGTCGCCATTTGTAAAATTGTAGAATTTGGAAGTATCTATCAAGACTCAGCCTTAGAAGGACAGGTACACTGAGAGTTACGTTTTTGCAAGGTGTGAGGGCCACGTAGCCACTCGAGTCTAGTGATCGCACGTAGGTCAGAATAACCGCTCAGATCCTCCTGACTTCCAAGGTTTGTTGCTAACTAAGCTCCTTCAGACAGAGCTTTCAAGTTACCAGGGATTCTTTGTTTGGACTCAGGTACCTTTATTTAGTTTTAATCCAGGAACAAAACACCATGACTCTGTAGTTTCTGTGCTGTCAGCACAGAGTTTGTCAGATTGTTATAAATTTCTTGTGTTTTGCCACACTTGTGCAGCCCTTCTTATTTCGTGGATGTAAAAATGTTCTTGTTCATTTTACTAGGGCTTGATATGGTGCTGGTTAAGAATAAGTAATTTATAACCAAAACTAGTATATAGTAGGAGTTAGATATGCAGAAAACCAAAAAGAAAAAGAAAAACTCCTAAAAAGTATATTTTAATTCTAATTACTCATTAAAATCCGTCAGTATAAAAACAATGCTTATACATGTTCATTAGAGTCAAATGGTACATTTAAAGTGGGTGAAGAAGGGGTGATAGATCCGATTGGTGAGGACAGTGCTGCTTGCTTACTATTCTCAAGATAGGGGCAACTATAATTGCTGCATTTCATACTCCAGTAGTTTTTTAAAACGGAGATTGGGGTTGAGATATCTATCCCTCCCTTTCACCTACCTACCAGCGGAGGTGCACCATAAGTTATTGGGTACCCCCCGCTCCACGTCGTCTATCCCTAATATCTCCCTGCAGCTCGTCAGTTGCAACCGGGAGACCCACCACCAAAAGATTAATAGTTTGTGCAAATAGTTACAGATAATAATTCAGGCGTATATAAGTATGTTACAGCCCCTCATAGATATTATATAAATCTCAGATCAAAGAGAAAAATATTTATATACATATATCTGGATGTAAAAAACTCCCAGCAGGGAAACTTATCTGCTGAGGTCATCCAGCAAAAACATCCCGTAATCCCGACGCGTTTCCCCCCTATTTTTTCTTTAGGGGTTCATCAGGGGAATAAATGATCCGAGGATTATTTCTAGAGAAAACACAACATATCCATGATATAATATCTTGTTTTGTGCCAAATCATTGAAAAGTTCTCAAATGCAGAGATGGAACCTATAAAAATAGTTTTATAATGGGGACATACCTTATATCTTTTGAATGCAGGAAAAAATTAGTATGAAATCAGTAACCCATAATAGGGTCAACCATCCCAGATGCGGCGGATGGCTATATTCAAGGTTCCGTAGGTTAGTATGACATCAGTAACCCATAATGGAATCAACCATCCCAGATGCGGCAGATGGCTAAATTCAAGGTTCCGTAGGTTACAGGATACCAGCTGTCATGTAATGCAGCTTCTCTTACCTATCGCCGCATCTTAAATGAAATTTTAAGCGTTCCCGGCTTCCACGTGTCATTCCGCGGGATTTCCGCGTCGGGATTACGGGATGTTTTTGCTGGATGACCTCAGCAGATAAGTTTCCCTGCTGGGAGTTTTTTACATCCAGATATATGTATATAAATATTTTTCTCTTTGATCTGAGATTTATATAATATCTATGAGGGGCTGTAACATACTTATATACGCCTGAATTATTATCTGTAACTATTTGCACAAACTATTAATCTTTTGGTGGTGGGTCTCCCGGTTGCAACTGACGAGCTGCAGGGAGATATTAGGGATAGACGACGTGGAGCGGGGGGTACCCAATAACTTATGGTGCACCTCCGCTGGTAGGTAGGTGAAAGGGAGGGATAGATATCTCAACCCCAATCTCCGTTTTAAAAAACTACTGGAGTATGAAATGCAGCAATTATAGTTGCCCCTATCTTGAGAATAGTAAGCAAGCAGCACTGTCCTCACCAATCGGATCTATCACCCCTTCTTCACCCACTTTAAATGTACCATTTGACTCTAATGAACATGTATAAGCATTGTTTTTATACTGACGGGTTTTAAGAATAAGTAACCATGAAAAGACCAGGTAGACTGATATGTGGGTATCTTACTTATGTATTCCGCTATGCTAGGGCACAACTAGTATAATGCAGCTTATTATAACTTAACAGTTGTTGATTTTATTTTGTGCACCCTTTCACATTAATCCTGCAAGGTGTGGGTATGTTCTCTCAAAAGTTTGCTAATTTTTGTTGAGGTTAAAATAACATTGACAGTCACACTTTATTAACAGAGCAGGGCAGAAGCGAAGCCACTGGTCTGTTGGTGTGATGTTACCAAAAACCACTGAATCACCAACAGAAGCGTCTCTGACCGCACTGTGCCAGCAGAGGCAAGTAGTTGGCAAATACCTGACTGTTAATTCTTAGGTCCAAAGAAAAATATTAAACACTCCTGCATAACCCATTTTATAGTTGAACATTTGCATTATTTTTTTCAGAGAAACCACTAACCCAACACTTACAGCCCTTCCATCCGAACTGGTACTGGACAGGTTGCATCCGAACCCCATGTATCAGAGAATGCCGCTGCTTCTGAACCCTAAACTCATAAGCCTTGAATATCCCAGGAATAATATCGAGTATGTCAGGGATATTGGAGAAGGAGCCTTTGGAAGGGTCTTTCAAGCCAGGTAATTAAATGCTATTTCTTTCCCGACTGTTTCCTGCAATATGTGTTTCTCTGAACTCCTGATAAACACCTCTTCACATCTCCATCAATCATTTCCCATTGGAACAGTAGAATGACATAGATCCGCCATCCTCTGCTGACATGCAGCCTGTTTGTTACTGAGCCTTGGATTTATATTGTATCACTGCTCTACCATATGTTCATCTGCGTGAATCGTAACATATATCAACACAAGTTGAACATCTCCTTCTGCTCTTATTAAAATATTTGTCTTGTCGTATGTTAAACACATGCCTGTTCCTAAACTTAGCAACCTCCTTCTCTCCCCAGCACCATATTTCAGCTCTTGAGACATAAGTATCTGTTTAATGCCAATAATATGTCAACTAACCGCATTCTGTTTATCCTGGGCAGTTTTTAGGCCTGCAAGCAGTGAAAAAGTTTATCAGTGCAGGAAATGGGAGTCATGTTATTTCTGGAGGGTGTAGTGATATTTATTATGCAGCACTGTCAGTGGCCTAATTAAAGTTCAATGGACCCCTGTGCAAAATTAGGACCCCCAGCCCCTGCATGTTGGTCAGATTTGAGCCCTTGTAACATTCCAAAACCTATAAAGTCATACAAGTAGCCCCCCCCTCCTCTCCCTTCATTATGTAGTCATTTCACCCACCCTTAGCCTCTTCCTGGTAAATATGTCACCCATCTTGATATATATGTGTCCCATCCTGGTATATATATTCCCCAACCTGGGCTCATCCTGGTATAAATGTCCCCCATCCTGGTATACATGTTCCCCACCTTTGGCGCATCCTGATTTATATGTTCCCCATCCCGTTATAAATCCATGTTCCTGGTATATGTGTCTGCCACCTTGATATATATGTCCCCATCCCGGAATATATATATATATATATATATATATATATATATACAGTACAGACTAAAAGTTTGGACACACCTTCTCATTCAAAGAGTTTTCTTTATTTTCATGACTCTGAAAATTGTAGAGTCACATTGAAGGCATCAAAACTATGAATTAACACATGTGGAATGAAATACTTAACAAAAAAGTGTGAAACAACTGAAAATATGTCTTATATTCTAGGTTCTTCAAAGTAGCCACCTTTTGCTTTGATCACTGCTTTGCACACTCTTGGCATTCTCTTGATGAGCTTCAAGAGGTAGTCACCGGAAATGGTTTTCACTTCACAGGTGTGCCCTGTCAGGTTTAATAAGTGGGATTTGGTGACAGGGCTGGCCACTCCATTACAGATAGAATACCAGCTGCCTGCTTCTGCCCTAAATAGTTAATGCATAATTTGAAGGTGTGCTTTGGGTCATTGTTCTGTTGTAAGATCAAATTGGTTCCAATCAAGTGCTGTCCACAGGGTATGGCGTTGCAAAATGGAGCAATAGCCTTCCTTATTCAAAATCCCTTTTACCTTGTACAAATCTCCCACTTCACCAGCACCAAATCAACCCCAGACCCATCCCATGTCCCATCTGAAGTTTCTCTGCTGACTAACACCTTGTTCCTGAGCTTTGTGGGTCATTGTATTTTTAAGGAATTGCCTATAAAGAAGGATTTTTTTACTATGGCACCTGTGTTCACCAAAGTCTTTGCTGGATGTCCGCCCTTATCTTTGAGATATATATATATTGTATCTGTAACTGTACCTGTGTTCTTCCATTTCCTTACTATGTTCCTCACAGTGGAAACTGACAGTTTAAATCTCTGAGACAACTTTTTGTACCTTCCCCTGAACAACTATGTTGAATAATCTTTGTTTTCAGATCATTTGAGAGTTGTTTTGAGGAGCCCATGATGCCACTCTTCATAGGAGATTCAAATAGGAGAACAACTTGCAAGTGGCCACTTTAAATACTTTTTCTCATGATTGGATACACCTGCCTATGAAGTTCAAAGCTCAATGAGGTTACAAAACCAATTTAGTGCTTTAGTAACTCAGTAAAAAGTAGTTAGGAGTGTTCAAATCAAGAAATTGATAAGGGTGCCCATACTTATGCACCGGTCAAATTTAGTTTAAATGCAGATTGCACATTTTCTGTTAGTATAATAAACCTCATTTCAATCCAGAAATATTACTCAGTCCATCAGTTATTAGATATATGAAACTGAAATAGCTGTTGCAAAAACCCAAATTGTTATAAAGAAAAAAGGTTAACATTAATAGGGGTGCCCAAACTTTTTCATATGACTGTATACATATATATATATATATATATATATATATATATACATATATAGATACATCTCTTCATCCTGTGCCCATCTTGATATATTTGTCACTAGAGTTGAGCGCGGTTCTAGGTTCGTCGTTCTCCAGTTCGAGGCTCGAGTGATTTTGGGGGCTGTTCTAGATCGAACTAGAACTCGAGCTTTTTTGCAAAAGCTCGATAGTTCTAGATACGTTCGAGAACGGTTCTAGCAGCAAAAAAAACCAGCTAATTCCTAGCTGGCTTTCCGCTGTAATAGTGTAAGTCACTCTGTGACTCACACTATTATGAAATTTCAGTGTATAGTGTGCGGGAACAGCGCCTTCAGATCACTGCTGTATGGATAATGGCGATCGCCATTTTTTTTTTTTCCTTGTCTTCCTTCCGTAAGCGCGCACGTGTAGTGGGGAGGGCCAGCATGTCAGCCAATCCAAGACACACACACAGCTAAGTGGACTTTTAGCCAGAGAAGCAACGGCATGTGTGATAGGATGTCCATGTCACATGTCCCTGCATTATAAAACCGGACATTTTCCTCAAGCACGCCATTATCTGCCTTCTGCGTCCTTGGTGTCAGACATCACTGGCGCAGCTCCGTCCTGAGTCCTATCGCCGATACTGCTGTATGCGCTCCATACACAGCGCTGGACAGCATAGGGAGAGCACTTTCTATCAGTCTTTTTAAGGGCTCGTACCGGCAGGGTCAGAGCCATAGGTGACAGGTCCTGAAAACAGAGTTTAACAGCTACACAAGATGACAGCATGTGTGTAGCTAAAGTCAGGGATTTCCTCGCTGCATTTCCCCATTAGGAGGGAATAGAAAGGCAGGCTTCCTTTCCTCAACCCAGAGCCCCACAACCCTGGCACTGTACCCTCCTGTCCTCTGCACACTCAAACTCATTATAACTAAGCCATTATACTAGCAAACACTGAGTGTACCTAGTGGCATCCTAAACGTGGCTGTTGGACTTCTGTATAGTCCCAGTAGTGCACAGATATTTGCAGCACCTCTGCCTGCATTGCACACTCAAACTCATTATAACTAAGCCATTATACTAGCAAACACTGAGTGTACCTAGTGGCATCCTAAACGTGGCTATTGGACTTCTGTATAGTCCCAGTAGTGCACAGATATTTGCAGCACGTCTGCCTGCATTGCACACTCAAACTCATTGTCACTAAGCCATTATACTAGCAAACATTGAGTAGACCTAGTGGCATCCTAAACGTGGCTATTGGACCTCTGTATAGTCCCAGTAGTGCACAGATATTTGCAGCACCTCTGCCTGCATTGCACACTCAAACTCATTGTTACTAAGCCATTATACTAGCAAACATTGAGTGTACCTAGTGGCATCCTAAACGTGGCTGTTGGACTTCTGTATAGTCCCAGTAGTGCACAGATATTTGCAGCACCTCTGCCTGCATTGCACACTCAAACTCATTATAACTAAGCCATTATACTAGCAAACACTGAGTGTACCTAGTGGCATCCTAAACATGGCTATTGGACTTCTGTATAGTCCCAGTAGTGCACAGATATTTGCAGCACGTCTGCCTGCATTGCACACTCAAACTCATTGTTACTAAGCTAATATACTAGCAAACACTCAGTGAACCTAGTGGTATCCTAAACGTGGCTGTTGGACTTCTGTATAGTCCCACTAGTGCAAAGATATTTGCAGCACGTCTGCCTGCATTGCACACTCAAACTCATTGTTACTAAGCCATTATACTAGCAAACACTGAGTGAACTTAGTGTCATCCTAAACGTGGCTGTTGGACTTCTGTATTGTCCCACTAGTGCAACGATATTTGCAGCACGTCTGCCTGCATTGCACACTCAAACTCATTGTTACTAAGCCATTATACTAGCAAACACTGAGTGAACTTAGTGTCATCCTAAACGTGGCTATTGGACTTCTGTATAGTCCCACTAGTGCATAGATATTTGCAGCACATCTGCCTGCATTGCACACTCAAACTCATTGTTACTAAGCCATTATACTAGCAAACACTCAGTGAACCTAGTGGCATCCTAAACGTGGCTATTGGACTTCTGTATAGGCCCACTAGTGTAAAGATATTTGCAGCACGTCTGCCTGCATTGCACACTCAAACTCATTGTTACTAAGCCATTATACTAGCAAACACTCAGTGAACCTTGTGGCATCCTAAACGTGGCTATTGGACTTCTGTATAGTCCCAGTAGTGTACAGATATTTGCAGCACATCTGCCTGCATTGCACACTCAAACTCATTGTTACTAAGCCATTATACTAGCAAACACTGAGAAAACTTAGTGTCATCCTAAACGTGGCTATTGGACTTCTGTATAGTCCCACTAGTGCAAAGATATTTGCAGCACGTCTGCCTGCATTGCAAACTCAAACTCATTGTTACTAAGCCATAATACTAGCAAACACTCAGTGAACCTAGTGGCATCCTAAACGTGGCTATTGGACTTCTGTATAGTCCCAGTAGTGCACAGATATTTGCAGCACGTCTGCCTGCATTGCACACTCAAACTCATTGTTACTAAGCCATTATACTAGCAAACACTGAGTGAACTTAGTGTCATCCTAAACGTGGCTATTGGACTTCTGTATAGTCCCACAAGTGCAAAGATATTTGCAGCACGTCTGCCTGCATTGCACACTCAAACTCATTGTTACTAAGCCATTATACTAGCAAACACTGAGTGAACTTAGTGTCATCCTAAACGTGGCTTTTGGACTTCTGTATAGTCCCACAAGTGCAAAGATATTTGCAGCACGTCTGCCTGCATTGCACACTCAAACTCATTGTTACTAAGCCATTATACTAGCAAACACTGAGTGAACTTAATGTCATCCTAATTGTGGCTATTGGATTTCTGTATAGTCCCACTAGTGCAAAGATATTTGCAGCACGTCTGCCTGCATTGCACACTCAAACTCATTGTTACTAAGCCATTATACTAGCAAACACTGAGTGAAATTAGTGTCATCCTAAACATGGCTATTGGACTTCTGTATAGTCCCACTAGTGCAAAGATATTTGCAGCACGTCTGCCTGCATTGCACACTCAAACTCATTGTTACTAAGCCATTATACTAGCAAACACTGAGTGAACTTAGTGTCATCCTAAACGTGGCTGTTGGACTTCTGTATTGTCCCACTAGTGCAACGATATTTGCAGCACGTCTGCCTGCATTGCACACTCAAACTCATTGTTACTAAGCCATTATACTAGCAAACACTGAGTGAACTTAGTGTCATCCTAAACGTGGCTATTGGACTTCTGTATAGTCCCACTAGTGCATAGATATTTGCAGCACATCTGCCTGCATTGCACACTCAAACTCATTGTTACTAAGCCATTATACTAGCAAACACTCAGTGAACCTAGTGGCATCCTAAACGTGGCTATTGGACTTCTGTATAGGCCCACTAGTGTAAAGATATTTGCAGCACGTCTGCCTGCATTGCACACTCAAACTCATTGTTACTAAGCCATTATACTAGCAAACACTCAGTGAACCTTGTGGCATCCTAAACGTGGCTATTGGACTTCTGTATAGTCCCAGTAGTGTACAGATATTTGCAGCACATCTGCCTGCATTGCACACTCAAACTCATTGTTACTAAGCCATTATACTAGCAAACACTGAGAGAACTTAGTGTCATCCTAAACGTGGCTATTGGACTTCTGTATAGTCCCACTAGTGCAAAGATATTTGCAGCACGTCTGCCTGCATTGCAAACTCAAACTCATTGTTACTAAGCCATAATACTAGCAAACACTCAGTGAACCTAGTGGCATCCTAAACGTGGCTATTGGACTTCTGTATAGTCCCAGTAGTGCACAGATATTTGCAGCACGTCTGCCTGCATTGCACACTCAAACTCATTGTTACTAAGCCATTATACTAGCAAACACTGAGTGAACTTAATGTCATCCTAATTGTGGCTATTGGATTTCTGTATTGTCCCACTAGTGCAAAGATATTTGCAGCACGTCTGCCTGCATTGCACACTCAAACTCATTGTTACTAAGCCATTATACTAGCAAACACTGAGTGAAATTAGTGTCATCCTAAACATGGCTATTGGACTTCTGTATAGTCCCACTAGTGCAAAGATATTTGCAGCACGTCTGCCTGCATTGCACACTCAAACTCATTGTTACTAAGCCATTATACTAGCAAACACTGAGTGAACTTAGTGTCATCCTAAACGTGGCTGTTGGACTTCTGTATTGTCCCACTAGTGCAACGATATTTGCAGCACGTCTGCCTGCATTGCACACTCAAACTCATTGTTACTAAGCCATTATACTAGCAAACACTGAGTGAACTTAGTGTCATCCTAAACGTGGCTATTGGACTTCTGTATAGTCCCACTAGTGCATAGATATTTGCAGCACATCTGCCTGCATTGCACACTCAAACTCATTGTTACTAAGCCATTATACTAGCAAACACTCAGTGAACCTAGTGGCATCCTAAACGTGGCTATTGGACTTCTGTATAGGCCCACTAGTGTAAAGATATTTGCAGCACGTCTGCCTGCATTGCACACTCAAACTCATTGTTACTAAGCCATTATACTAGCAAACACTCAGTGAACCTTGTGGCATCCTAAACGTGGCTATTGGACTTCTGTATAGTCCCAGTAGTGTACAGATATTTGCAGCACATCTGCCTGCATTGCACACTCAAACTCATTGTTACTAAGCCATTATACTAGCAAACACTGAGAGAACTTAGTGTCATCCTAAACGTGGCTATTGGACTTCTGTATAGTCCCACTAGTGCAAAGATATTTGCAGCACGTCTGCCTGCATTGCAAACTCAAACTCATTGTTACTAAGCCATTATACTAGCAAACACTCAGTGAACCTAGTGGCATCCTAAACGTGGCTATTGGACTTCTGTATAGTCCCAGTAGTGCACAGATATTTGCAGCACGTCTGCCTGCATTGCACACTCAAACTCATTGTTACTAAGCCATTATACTAGCAAACACTGAGTGAACTTAGTGTCATCCTAAACGTGGCTATTGGACTTCTGTATAGTCCCACAAGTGCAAAGATATTTGCAGCACGTCTGCCTGCATTGCACACTCAAACTCATTGTTACTAAGCCATTATACTAGCAAACACTGAGTGAACTTAGTGTCATCCTAAACGTGGCTTTTGGACTTCTGTATAGTCCCACTAGTGCAACGATATTTGCAGCACGTCTGCCTGCATTGCACACTCAAACTCATTGTTACTAAGCCATTATACTAGCAAACACTGAGTGAACTTAATGTCATCCTAATTGTGGCTATTGGATTTCTGTATAGCCCCACTAGTGCAAAGATATTTGCAGCACGTCTGCCTGCATTGCACACTCAAACTCATTGTTACTAAGCCATTATACTAGCAAACACTGAGTGAAATTAGTGTCATCCTAAACATGGCTATTGGACTTCTGTATAGTCCCACTAGTGCAAAGATATTTGCGGCACGTCTGCCTGCATTGCACTTTCCAACTCATTATAACTAAGCCATTATACTAGCAAACACTGAGTGAACTTAGTGGCATCCTAAACGTGGCTATTGGACTTCTGTATAGTCCCAGTAGTGCACAGATATTTGCAGCACGTCTGCCTGCATTGCACACTCAAACCCGTTGTTACTAAGCCATTATACTAGCAAACACTGAGTGAACTTATTGTCATCCTAAACGTGGCTATTGGACTTCTGTAAAGTCCCACTAGTGCAAAGTTATTTGCAGCACGTCTGCCTGCATTGCACACTCAAACTCATTGTTACTAAGCCATTATACTAGCAAACACTCAGTGAACCTAGTGGCATCCTAAACGTGGCTATTGGACTTCTGTTTAGTCCCAGTAGTGCACAGATATTTGAAGCACGTCTGCCTGCATTGCACACTCAAACTCATTGTTACTAAGCCATTATACTCGCAAACACTGAGTGAACTTAGTGTCATCCTAAACGTGGCTATTGTACTTCTGTATAGGCCCACTAGTGTAAAGATATTTGCAGCACGTCTGCCTGCATTGCACACTCAAACTCATTGTTACTAAGCCATTATACTAGCAAACACTCAGTGAACCTTGTGGCATCCTAAACGTGGCTATTGGACTTCTGTATAGTCCCAGTAGTGTACAGATATTTGCAGCACATCTGCCTGCATTGCACACTCAAACTCATTGTTACTAAGCCATTATACTAGCAAACACTGAGAGAACTTAGTGTCATCCTAAACGTGGCTATTGGACTTCTGTATAGTCCCACTAGTGCAAAGATATTTGCAGCACGTCTGCCTGCATTGCAAACTCAAACTCATTGTTACTAAGCCATAATACTAGCAAACACTCAGTGAACCTAGTGGCATCCTAAACGTGGCTATTGGACTTCTGTATAGTCCCAGTAGTGCACAGATATTTGCAGCACGTCTGCCTGCATTGCACACTCAAACTCATTGTTACTAAGCCATTATACTAGCAAACACTGAGTGAACTTAATGTCATCCTAATTGTGGCTATTGGATTTCTGTATTGTCCCACTAGTGCAAAGATATTTGCAGCACGTCTGCCTGCATTGCACACTCAAACTCATTGTTACTAAGCCATTATACTAGCAAACACTGAGTGAAATTAGTGTCATCCTAAACATGGCTATTGGACTTCTGTATAGTCCCACTAGTGCAAAGATATTTGCAGCACGTCTGCCTGCATTGCACACTCAAACTCATTGTTACTAAGCCATTATACTAGCAAACACTGAGTGAACTTAGTGTCATCCTAAACGTGGCTGTTGGACTTCTGTATTGTCCCACTAGTGCAACGATATTTGCAGCACGTCTGCCTGCATTGCACACTCAAACTCATTGTTACTAAGCCATTATACTAGCAAACACTGAGTGAACTTAGTGTCATCCTAAACGTGGCTATTGGACTTCTGTATAGTCCCACTAGTGCATAGATATTTGCAGCATATCTGCCTGCATTGCACACTCAAACTCATTGTTACTAAGCCATTATACTAGCAAACACTCAGTGAACCTAGTGGCATCCTAAACGTGGCTATTGGACTTCTGTATAGGCCCACTAGTGTAAAGATATTTGCAGCACGTCTGCCTGCATTGCACACTCAAACTCATTGTTACTAAGCCATTATACTAGCAAACACTCAGTGAACCTTGTGGCATCCTAAACGTGGCTATTGGACTTCTGTATAGTCCCAGTAGTGTACAGATATTTGCAGCACATCTGCCTGCATTGCACACTCAAACTCATTGTTACTAAGCCATTATACTAGCAAACACTGAGAGAACTTAGTGTCATCCTAAACGTGGCTATTGGACTTCTGTATAGTCCCACTAGTGCAAAGATATTTGCAGCACGTCTGCCTGCATTGCAAACTCAAACTCATTGTTACTAAGCCATTATACTAGCAAACACTCAGTGAACCTAGTGGCATCCTAAACGTGGCTATTGGACTTCTGTATAGTCCCAGTAGTGCACAGATATTTGCAGCACGTCTGCCTGCATTGCACACTCAAACTCATTGTTACTAAGCCATTATACTAGCAAACACTGAGTGAACTTAGTGTCATCCTAAACGTGGCTATTGGACTTCTGTATAGTCCCACAAGTGCAAAGATATTTGCAGCACGTCTGCCTGCATTGCACACTCAAACTCATTGTTACTAAGCCATTATACTAGCAAACACTGAGTGAACTTAGTGTCATCCTAAACGTGGCTTTTGGACTTCTGTATAGTCCCACTAGTGCAACGATATTTGCAGCACGTCTGCCTGCATTGCACACTCAAACTCATTGTTACTAAGCCATTATACTAGCAAACACTGAGTGAACTTAATGTCATCCTAATTGTGGCTATTGGATTTCTGTATAGTCCCACTAGTGCAAAGATATTTGCAGCACGTCTGCCTGCATTGCACACTCAAACTCATTGTTACTAAGCCATTATACTAGCAAACACTGAGTGAAATTAGTGTCATCCTAAACATGGCTATTGGACTTCTGTATAGTCCCACTAGTGCAAAGATATTTGCGGCACGTCTGCCTGCATTGCACTTTCCAACTCATTATAACTAAGCCATTATACTAGCAAACACTGAGTGAACTTAGTGGCATCCTAAACGTGGCTATTGGACTTCTGTATAGTCCCAGTAGTGCACAGATATTTGCAGCACGTCTGCCTGCATTGCACACTCAAACCCGTTGTTACTAAGCCATTATACTAGCAAACACTGAGTGAACTTATTGTCATCCTAAACGTGGCTATTGGACTTCTGTAAAGTCCCACTAGTGCAAAGTTATTTGCAGCACGTCTGCCTGCATTGCACACTCAAACTCATTGTTACTAAGCCATTATACTAGCAAACACTCAGTGAACCTAGTGGCATCCTAAACGTGGCTATTGGACTTCTGTTTAGTCCCAGTAGTGCACAGATATTTGAAGCACGTCTGCCTGCATTGCACACTCAAACTCATTGTTACTAAGCCATTATACTCGCAAACACTGAGTGAACTTAGTGTCATCCTAAACGTGGCTATTGTACTTCTGTATAGTCCCACTAGTGCAAAGATATTTGCAGCACGTCTGCCTGCATTGCACACTCAAACTCATTGTTACTAAGCCATTATACTAGCAAACACTCAGTGAACTTAGTGTCATCCTAAACGTGGCTATTGGACTTCTGTATAGTCCCACTAGTGCAAAGATATTTGCAGCACGTCTGCCTG
This sequence comes from Anomaloglossus baeobatrachus, assembly GCF_048569485.1. Classification (NCBI taxonomy): domain Eukaryota; kingdom Metazoa; phylum Chordata; class Amphibia; order Anura; family Aromobatidae; genus Anomaloglossus; species Anomaloglossus baeobatrachus. Next base: position 523,536,764 of record NC_134353.1, read on the forward strand.
CATTGCACACTCAAACTCATTGTTACTAAGCCATTATACTAGCAAACACTGAGTGAACTTAGTGGCATCCTAAACGTGGCTGTTGGACTTCTGTATTGTCCCACTAGTGCAACGATTTTTCCAGCACGTCTGCCTGCATTGCACACTCAAACTCATTGTTACTAAGCCATTATACTAGCAAACAGTCAGTGAACCTAGTGGCATACTAAACGTGGCTATTGGACTTCTGTATAGTCCCAGTAGTGTACAGATATTTGCAGCACATCTGCCTGCATTGCACACTTAAACTCATTGTTACTAAGCCATTATACTAGCAAACACTGAGAGAACTTAGTGTCATCCTAAACGTGGCTATTGGACTTCTGTATAGTCCCACAAGTGCAAAGATATTTGCAGCACGTCTGCCTGCATTGCACACTCAAACTCATTGTTACTAAGCCATTATACTAGCAAACATTGAGTGAACTTAGTGTCATCCTAAACGTGGCAATTGGATTTCTGTATAGTCCCACTAGTGCAAAGATATTTGCAGCACGTCTACCTGCATTCCACGCTCAAACTCATTGTTACTAAGCCATTATACTAGCAAACACTTAGTGAACCTAGTGGCATCCTAAATGTGGCTATTGGACTTCTGTATAGTCCCACTAGTGCAAAGATATTTGCAGCACGTCTGCCTGCATTGCAAACTCAAACTCATTGTTACTAAGCCATTATACTAGCAAACACTGAGTGAACTTAGTGTCATCCTAAACGTGGCTATTGGACTTCTGTATAGTCCCACTAGTGCAAAGATATTTGCAGCACATCTGCCTGCATTGCACACTCAAACTCATTGTTACTAAGCCATTATACTAGCAAACACTGAGTGAACTTAGTGGCATCCTAAACGTGGCTGTTGGACTTCTGTATTGTCCCACTAGTGCAACGATTTTTCCAGCACGTCTGCCTGCATTGCACACTCAAACTCATTGTTACTAAGCCATTATACTAGCAAACAGTCAGTGAACCTAGTGGCATACTAAACGTGGCTATTGGACTTCTGTATAGTCCCAGTAGTGTACAGATATTTGCAGCACATCTGCCTGCATTGCACACTTAAACTCATTGTTACTAAGCCATTATACTAGCAAACACTCAGTGAACCTAGTGGCATCCTAAACGTGGCTATTGGACTTCTGTATAGTCCCAGTAGTGTACAGATATTTGCAGCACATCTGCCTGCATTGCACACTCAAAGTCATTGTTACTAAGCCATTATACTAGCGAACACTGAGATAACTTAGTGTCATCCTAAACGTGGCTATTGGACTTCTGTATAGTCCCACAAGTGCAAAGATATTTGCAGCACGTCTGCCTGCATTGCACACTCAAACTCATTGTAGCTAAGCCATTATACTAGCAAACACTGAGTGAACTTAATGTCATCCTAATTGTGGCTATTGGATTTCTGTATAGTCCCACTAGTGCAAAGATATTTGCAGCACGTCTGCCTGCATTGCACACTCAAACTCATTGTTACTAAGCCATTATACTAGCAAACACTCAGTGAACCTAGTGTCATCCTAAACGTGGCTATTGGACTTCTGTATAGTCCCACTAGTGCACAGATATTTGCAGCATGTCTGCCTGCATTGCACACTCAAACTCATTGTTACTAAGCCATTATACTAGCAAAAACTCATTGAACTTAGTGTCATCCTAAACGTGGCTATTGGACTTCTGTATAGTCCCACAAGTGCAAAGATATTTGCAGCACGTCTGCCTTCATTGCACACTCAAACTCATTGTTACTAAGCCATTATACTAGCAAACACTGAGTGAAATTAGTGTCATCCTAAACATGACTATTGGACTTCTGTATAGTCCCACTAGTGCAAAGATATTTGCGGCACGTCTGCCTGCATTGCACACTCAAACTCATTATAACTAAGCCATTATACTAGCAAACACTGAGTGAACTTAGTGGCATCCTAAACGTGGCTATTGGACTTCTGTATAGTCCCAGTAGTGCACAGATATTTGCAGCACGTCTGCCTGCATTGCACACTCAAACCCGTTGTTACTAAGCCATTATACTAGCAAACACTGAGTGAACTTATTGTCATCCTAAACGTGGCTATTGGACTTCTGTAAAGTCCCACTAGTGCAAAGTTATTTGCAGCATGTCTGCCTGCATTGCACACTCAAACTCATTGTTACTAAGCCATTATACTCGCAAACACTGAGTGAACTTAGTGGCATCCTAAACGTGGCTATTGGACTTCTGTATAGTCCCACTAGTGCAAAGATATTTGCAGCACGTCTGCCTGCATTGCACACTCAAACTCCTTGTTACTAAGCCATTATACTAGCAAACACTAAGTGAACTTAGTGTCATCCTAAACGTGGCTATTGGACTTCTGTATAGTCCCACTAGTGCAAAGATATTTGCAGCACGTCTGCCTGCATTGCACACTCAAACTCATTGTTACTAAGCCATTATACTAGCAAACACTGAGTGAACTTAGTGGCATCCTAAACGTGGCTGTTGGACTTCTGTATTGTCCCACTAGTGCAACGATTTTTCCAGCACGTCTGCCTGCATTGCACACTCAAACTCCTTGTTACTAAGCCATTATACTAGCAAACACTCAGTGAACCTAGTGGCATCCTAAGCTTGGCTATTGGACTTCTGTATAGTCCCACTAGTGCAAAGATATTTGCAGCACGTCTGCCTGCATTGCACACTCAAACTCATTGTTACTAAGCCATTATACTAGCAAACAGTCAGTGAACCTAGTGGCATACTAAACGTGGCTATTGGACTTCTGTATAGTCCCACTAGTGCAAAGATATTTGCAGCACGTCTGCCTGCATTGCAAACTCAAACTCATTGTTACTAAGCCATTATACTAGCAAACACTGAGTGAACTTAGTGTCATCCTAAACGTGGCTATTGGACTTCTGTATAGTCCCACTAGTGCAAAGATATTTGCAGCACATCTGCCTGCATTGCACACTCAAACTCATTGTTACTAAGCCATTATACTAGCAAACACTCAGTGAACCTAGTGGCATCCTAAACGTGGCTATTGGACTTCTGTATAGTCCCAGTAGTGTACAGATATTTGCAGCACATCTGCCTGCATTGCACACTCAAAGTCATTGTTACTAAGCCATTATACTAGCAAACACTGAGATAACTTAGTGTCATCCTAAACGTGGCTATTGGACTTCTGTATAGTCCCACAAGTGCAAAGATATTTGCAGCACGTCTGCCTGCATTGCACACTCAAACTCATTGTTACTAAGCCATTATACTAGCAAACACTCAGTGAACCTAGTGTCATCCTTAACGTGGCTATTGGACTTCTGTATAGTTCCACTAGTGCAAAGATATTTGCAGCACGTCTGCCTGCATTGCAGACTCAAACTCATTGTTACTAAGCCATTATACTAGCAAAGACTCAGTGAACCAAGTGGCATCCTAAACGTGGCTATTGGACTTCTGTATAGTCCCACTAGTGCAAAGATATTTGCAGCACGTGTGCCTGCATTGCACACTCAAACTCATTGTTACTAAGCCATTATACTAGCAAACATTCAGTGAACTTAGTGTCATCCTAAACGTGGCTATTGGACTTCTGTATAGTCCCACAAGTGCAAAGATATTTGCAGCACGTCTGCCTGCATTGCACACTCAAACTCATTGTTACTAAGCCATTATACTAGCAATCACTGAGTGAACTTAGTGTCATCCTAAACGTGGCTATTGGACTTCTGTATAGTCCCACTAGTGCAAAGATATTTGCAGCACGTCTGCCTGCATTGCACACTCCAACTCATTGTTACTAACCCATTATACTAGCAAACACTGAGTGAACTTAGTGTCATCCTAAACGTGGCTATTGGACTTCTGTATAGTCCCACTAGTGCAAAGATATTTGCAGCACGTCTGTCTGCATTGCACACTCAAACTCATTGTTACTAAGCCATTATACTAGCAAACACTGAGTGAACTTAGTGTCATCCTAAACGTGGCTATTGGACTTCTGTATAGTCCCACTAGTGCAAAGATATTTGCAGCACATCTGCCTGTATTGCACACTCAAACTCATTGTTACTAAGCCATTATACTAGCAAACACTCAGTGAACCTAGTGGCATCCTAAACGTGGCTATTGGACTTCTGTATAGTCCCACTAGTGCAACGATATTTGCAGCACGTCTGCCTGCATTGCACACTCAAACTCATTGTTACAAAGCCATTATACTAGCAAACACTCAGTGAACCTAGTGGCATCCTAAACGTGGCTATTGGACTTCTGTATAGTCCCAGTAGTGCACAGATATTTGCAGCACATCTGCCTGCATTGCACACTCAAACTCATTGTTACTAAGCCATTATACTAGCAAACATTTAGTGAACTTAGTGTCATCCTAAACGTGGCTATTGGACTTCTGTATAGTCCCACAAGTGCAAAGTTATTTGCAGCACGTCTGCCTGCATTGCACACTCAAACTCATTGTTACTAAGCCATTATACTAGCAAACACTCAGTAAACTTAGTGTCATCCTAAACGTGGCTATTGGACTTCTGTATAGTCCCACAAGTGCAAAGATATTTGCAGCACGTCTGCCTGCATTGCACACTCAAACTCATTGTTACTAACCCATTATACTAGCAAACACTCAGTGAACTTAGTGTCATCCTAAACGTGGCTATTGGATTTCTGTATAGTCCCACTAGTGCAAAGATATTTGCAGCACGTCTGCCTGCATTGCACACTCAAACTCATTGTTACTAAGCCCTTATACTAGCAAACACTCAGTGAACCTAGTGGCATCCTAAACGTGGCTATTGGACTTCTGTATAGTCCCAGTAGTGCACAGATATTTGCAGCACGTCTGCCTGCATTGCACACTCAAACTCATTGTTACTAAGCCATTATACTAGCAAACACTCAGTGAACTTAGCGTCATCCTAAACGTGGCTATTGGACTTCTGTATAGTCCCACTAGTGCAAAGATATTTGCAGCACGTCTGCCTGCATTGCACACTCTAACTCATTGTTACTAAGCCATTATACTAGCAAACACTCAGTGAACTTAGTGGCATCCTAAACGTGGCTATTGGACTTCTGTATTGTCCCACTAGTGCAAAGATATTTGCAGCACGTCTGCCTGCATTGCACACTCAAATTCATTGTTACTTACTAAGACATTATAATACCAAAAATTGAGTAAACTTAGTGGCATACAAGAAGTGGCTGTTGTATTCCATTAGTGCCCCACTGGTGCCAAGCTATTTTTAGCACCTCTGCATGACACCCTCCTGCTCTGTTTTTAATAAGCTATAATGATAGCAAAAAATACTGCCATTTAGTGGCATCATAGAACTGGCTGTTGGACTCCTTTATTGTGCCACTTGTGCCAAGCAATCTCAAGCACCTCTGCATTCTACCCTCATGCACATTTAGCTATGCTAATTTTATTGCAAACTCAGGGAATTCCTTGCTGCATTTGATCATTAGGAGGGATAGAAAGTGAGGCTTCTTTTACTGTCCTGGTACCCACAGAACACGGCCCCTGTACCCATCTGTCCACTTTTGCCACGCTATTTAATTTGCCCAAAGAGCTGACTCTTTTCCTGCCATCCTAAAATTGTCTGGAATACTAAGTTAGTGTTCCTTTGCTGCCAAGCAAGGTACAACACATGTGCATTCTACACTCCTTTCCATTTCTGGAATGCAATTATTAACTGCAGGTAGTCCAGCCAATCTGTGACGAAGGTGCAGGCGTGGATATAATGTAGCCTGCATCCAATGATGGTTCTCTCGATGTCTGACACCTCAACAATACCTTCTGTTTCCACTTCCAAAACAAGTGATGACCTGCCAATCACACTCCCTGTTGTGGGTAAAGGAGTGGAAGTTCAGTGTGAAAAACCATGTGTGACTGCTGTCCCCACAGTCACAGAGGATGAAGAGCACGCAGATGCACTTGATGGGGCAGGCGGTGGTTGCACAGGCACGCTAGGCCGCATTGTAGCACAGTGAAATTCACATTGCAACTTATGCTTCATTTTAAGTCGTGTACAGGGTGGGCTCCCCAGTATGCAGCAAAACCAGGCAACAGGAAAAGGACTCTAGGCAGTTGGGTTGATAAATGATTGTTTAACTTTACCAAAACAAACAATAAGAACCATGCATACAATTTAAATAATTGAACAATCTATTCTGTTGCCTACTACCTGCTAATCCCTCTGTGTAGCAGTAATTGTGTGTTTGTGCGTGTGTGTGTGTGTGTGTGTGTGTGTGCGAACACGACTTACCAGTGGCGCATCACAAGAGCTTCCAAGTTACCTACCTAAACATAGACAAAACACATTACCCCCCCTGAATACCCTTGTTAGCTGAAGCCTCACAGATAATGCAGATGATAACAGTGTGAATGCAAACCGCACAGCTCTGCAACACAGTCATGGAAATCTTGAAAAGCAACAGTCAATGCAAACATGTGTTGCTGTCCCTCTATGATTTAAACTGTACGTGACAATTTGACAGTGCAGAGGCAGCAAGTCTTATTGTCTATAAATAGTCGGCCTACCCAGAACAGATATGTGTTTTGCTAATAAAACAAAGTGTTGCGTGCCCGCATTATTGTCTGGGCACAGCCTACCGTACCCGGGTACTCTGATGTCCAGTTGCCAGAAATACAGACTTTACGCTCCTCTCACGGTAAACAGTATAGACAGCACCGTAAGAATGTTGGTCTGTGGCACAGGATGTTGCTCACTGGCATTACGGGGCTCATCATTAAAGTACAACATGACTCCCCTCACAATTGAACGAAGTGTTTCCACGGTGGCTCCTTGCTGTAACACACACCTTTAGCTTTTCCTTCTGTTCATAGACAGCATCTCCAAGTCCACACCCGAAGAGCAATTTGATATTGCTATAGTGACCAAACAAAGGCAGATCCAAAATAACAGCAGCCCCTTGTGTGTAGTCTGCAACAATGCATGCAATGGCAAATTAGCATGTTGCATTGACAGTGGCTAAAGCTGAGCAATACACCTTCACGCTATCAATTCATATCCATGTGACACTTCATGGAGGAACTACTCAAAGGTGTGAGTTTTTGCCTTCTACTTACAGATTGTTGACAAATCTTACAGATTCCATGACTTGGGTGATCCTTTGCGATGTCCAAAAATTAACAGCCTAGGCAAGGCTTACAGCCCATGCGACCTGCATAGCCAACACGACTTCTGCTCAGAGTCAAAGTTGTGGTCCAGGATTCAGTTGTTGACGTGCTTCCAGTACTTTGTCTCTGGCCAGGAAGACGCATCGTAACCTCGTCGTCAGTAGCATCCTCCTCCACCTCCTCTGCTGACCTCATCGACTGGCTGACTTTGGTTTGACAGTAAGGCCTTGTGCGCACTAGACGTTTTTGCCGCGTTTTTAGCGGCGTTTTTTACCGCGTTTTTGTGCTGTAACGCAGTGACATTGCTTCCCCAGCAATGTCTATGGGTTTTCATAAGTGCTGTCCACACACAGCGTTTTTTTGTAGCTGCGTTTTTGTGGTGACCACAAAAATGCAGCATGTCAATTATTTCTGCGTTTTTCACTGCGTTTTTCACCCATTGAGTTCAATGAGATGTTCAACAACGCAATGAAAAACGAATATAGCCGCGTTTCTATGACTAAAAACGCAGCTATAAACGCAATGGGTGGGCAGTATAGTGACGTGTACAGGAAGAGGATTCCTTCTGTTGGTAAACACAGAAGCATGAATCCTCCCGGTACCGTCACCGCTGCGTCCACCTCCCGTCCTGTGCATATCAGCTCCATGCGGCGCCATGTCTGGGCGGGAGGTGGAGGCAGCGGCGAAAACAAAAGTGAACAGTAGAAAAAAAATGTCATATATTCTCACCTGTCTGCAGGGTCCCGGTGCCATGCCCGCTTCCAGCCCCTGTCTCGGTACCGCCGCTCTGGCTGTGTGCAGTCTCCCCGGGGCAGGACCTTGCTTGCAGGACCTGGCGGTGGATCACCTGATGCAGTCACCTGACGCATCAGCTGATCATAGTCTCGCCGGCTTTTTCGTCCCTGGCCGGCTAACAGCTGATCCTGCCGTCAGGGGACTTCATCATCTGATTACCGGCAGCTCCTGCAGCGATCGGACAGGATCAGACTCCTGTCCAATCGATCGCTGCAGGAGCTGCCAGTAATCAGCACAGCACATAAGTGAGTATTATTTTTTTTTTGCACTGATGCATCAGCTGATTGTATAATCGGCTTTTATACAATCAGCTGATGTGTGATGTGATTCACGTCCTTTAACCTGACACATCATCTGATCGCTTTGCCTTCCAGCAAACCGATCAGATGATATTGGATCCGGATTGGACAGCGCGAGACCCTTGACCCAGGATTACTGCGGAGGGGGTTCTTTATTTCAATAAAGATGGAGTCACTAATTGTGTTGTGTTTTTTATTTCTAATAAAAATATTTTTCTGTGTGTCGTGTTTTTTTTTTTTTATCATTACTAGAAATTCATGGTGGCCATGTCTAATATTGGCGTGACACCATGAATTTCGGGCTTAGGGCTAGCTGATAATATACAGCTAGCCCTAACTCCATTATTACCCAGCTAGCCATCCGGCATCAGGGCAGCTGGAAGAGTTGGATACAGCGCCAGAAGATGGCGCTTCTATGAAAGCGCCATTTTCTGGGGTGGCTGCAGACTGCAATTCACAGTGGGGGTGCCCAGAAAGCTTGGGCACCCTGCACTGTGGATTCCAATCCCCAGCTGCCTAGTTGTACCCGGCTGGACTCAAAAATTAGGCGAAGCTCACGTCATTTTTTTTTTTTAATTATTTCATGAAATTCATGAAATAATTAAAAAAAAGGGCTTCTCTATATTTTTGGTTCCCAGCCGGGTACAAATAGGCAGCTGGGGGTTGGGGGCAGCCCGTACCTGCCTGCTGTACCCAGCTAGCATACAAAAATATGGCGAAGCCCATGTCATTTTTTTTTCTTTTTGGGCAAAAAACTGCATACAGTCCTGGATGAAGGAAGCTGAGCCTTGTAGTTCTGCAGCTGCTGTCTGCTCTCCTGCATACACTAGTGAATTGAGGATGCTGAGCCTTGTAGTTCTCCAGCTGCTGTCTGCTCTCCTGCATACACTAGTTCTGCAGCTGCCTGTCTGCTCTCCTGCATACAATGAACATTTTGAAGAAGGAAATGACATCAGACCTTTTTTTTTTTTTTTCATCAACAATCTTTAATGGCATTGTGCACTGATTAAAAACGCAGTGAGCAAAAACGCAGCAAAAAACGCACCAAATCGCGGCAAAAACGCATGCGTTTTTGTCGCGTTTTTTAGCCGCAGGTGCGTTTTTTGAGACAAAAACGCACATAAAAACGCAGCGTGAAAAAAACGCCTAGTGCGCACATACCATAAGTGTGGTCTCCAACCTCATCAATAACCCTGTGTGTTTTCATTCCCCTCGTCCTGAGTCCTCCGAGACAACCTCTTCCTGCCCTGACCGAATAGTAAAGTTGTCATTCCAATCAGGTATCTGTGCTCCTCATCATGTTCCCCATTGTCTCCACCAGGAGGATTTACTTTTTGGAAATTAGGGTGTAGATTAGGCTCAGCACCTTCCTCATCGGGGCCTGGATCCCACTCACAAAGCTTCTGGCCATCTGCGCAGATCATTTCCCCTGTCTCATGGAACTCGTTACCTCAACACGTCAGATTATCTGCTACACCCGCAAGCTTCAAACTGAATCTGAAAACTCATCTGTTCAGAAATGACTATAACGTTCAATGACACCACCACCATACGTACTTGACGCTCAACCTAAACCACTCCTACTGTCTCCTCCCAAAAATCCTTTAGAATGTAATCCCGCAAGGGCAGGGCCCTCTTCCCTCTGTACCAGTCTGTCTATAGTTACTTGTATATGTATTCTGTATGTAACCCCCTTCTCATGTACAGCACCATGGAATCAATGGTGCTCTATAAATCAATAATAATAAAAATAATAATTACTTCCTTGTCTGTACTCATTGCAGCTTTGAAGCAGACCTCTGATTCCCAGGCTATAGTGTGACTGAACAGCTATGCAAACTCAACCATCTCTGTTACCCCATACTCAGCAGGGCTGGTGGAAACTTGAGAGCTGTTAGGAAGCAAGTGCGATTGGATTGACACCACAGAGGAATGGAGTATTTGGGATCTTTGAAATTGTGGTGTAGTAGAGGCCACTTTATGGAGCACTTGAGATCCATTGAAGCAGCTGCTGTTTTGGCCTCATCTACATTTGTTAGCGATGGTTGTGTCCGTGAAAAAAAGGATCATATCAGATTATCCATGGGAAGAAGTACACCTGTTCTTTTGGATGGTATTTGTTGTTACAAAACCTGTAACCTGAAGCCTGCTGCGGTTTCATTTGTGCCCAGGCATCAGCTGCCATTTAGGGCTGTGCCTTAGGTTGTCCAGCTGGCTACTTTCTCCTCCACGTCTAAGTGTGGAGAGGCAGCTAGTGCGCATGCGTGTGCCGATTTACCCCAGCCGCAGCCTAACTACAGTGTTTCGCCTAGTGAGTATGCTCTGCCTGACTGTGCCATTGCTGAGGCTAAGTCTTCATTTTGGGATACAGCGCATGCTCCCACACTTAGTGCGAAAAGCCTCTTTGCACAGGTACTTGCATTCCGTGCCGGGTCTAAGTCCTGTTTTGTGCCTAGACACCATGCTAAAGCTGATAGTCTTTTTTCAGAGACTGTATTTCATGCTACTGAGCATGCTCAGGCACTTACTGCATTAGAGACTAGGTCCGGTAATGAACTCTTTGGCCCTGCCCCTGATGTGGGGGGCCCATATAGACCACAGGGCATCAGGTGTCCTGACGATGTGGCCAGGCCACTCCCAAATGGCTTGCAGAGGCCCGCCCCTATGACTTGTCACCGCATTATTGATGGTCAGACGATGACTGGTGAGGTGTTTGGGTCATGGCAGCCATGAGGTCCTCATTGAAGTTGCGGTTCCAAATAGGATGCTAGTTATGCCACTCATGACGTGTCACTCTGCTTTTGTCTCCAGGAGGTGCATTGTGGTTCACCCTGGTTTGGGGCGGACCCAGGTTATAAAAGGGGCTGGAGCCAACAAGGACGTGCGCAGTCTTCTATTATGCTCCGAAAGAGCACACCTCCATGTGTTGAACCCATTGCGGCTTTAGGCCAGAGGTAGGCAGGGATAGGGTGTCGATGCAGGCCACCACCACAGTTGGTAACGCAGAACGGTTAAGACCAGCTCCTGTCCTACCAGTCCTGCTTGTGCAGCCCAGTCACATTAACAGGCCTGCTGCTGCTGATGCACCTGCTGTCCACAGGTGTGGCCCCTACGCACACGGTCAGCGTAGTCAATGGCCCCTGTGTTGTTAACAGGGAGTTCCTGGGCTGGGTGGGCATGTGGACCCTGTGACGCTAACAGGGCTCCCAGTCTCCAGATCCGAATGGCGTCTAACTCGGTTCAGGCTACTATTAGTTTCATAGCCACACAGCTCTGTATCCTCCACCAAACCTTCCAGTTGCCAACCTCTCCTTTTCCATCTGGGAGCACGGTGGACACTGACTGCTGATGGGGATATATACCTTTCTCTTTCTTTTCTTATTAATTTTCGTTATATAGCGGTAACATAGTATATACCACCTTATCCAAATCTGCCAGTCCCACTGTAACAGATGGTGTTTCTTCAGCAAATGTTACTGTTGCTTAACCACCAAATCCACGGACCAAAACTTTTTTCCCCTTTCCAACACACCTGTTCCCCTTTCCACCAGCATCTGTCCTTTTTCAACTCATTTTGGTATATGACCAAAAGTGCAACTCTGCAGGGACACCGTACTCAACGCCATCTCAGCACAGCAGCCAGCCCTCGGTCCCTCAGATGTGGACAAGTAAAAGACCATTTCCTCCTATCCATGACAAAGCGTTGAGATTCACTCTGTGCAGCACTGGTGTTTAGTGGAAAAGCAGATCTAAGATTGCGTACCACCTTCTGCAGATACTCCTGTATACGTGTGTCCATTTCTATGGCAGGAATTATTTCGCCAAATTTTGTCTTGTACCGGGGATCTAACAAGTGTGTGGCAACCCAGTAGTCAGGATTACTTTGAATTCGTACAATCCGAGGGTCATGTTGTAGGTAGTGCAGCAAGAAGGCACTCATGTGTCTTGTGCATCCAGGAGGACCAAGTCCTTGGTGTGTAGGTGGCAGAGAGGTGAGAATCGTGCCTCCTTCCTCTGCCCTCTCCCCACAACCTCGCACAACCGAAATGTGAGCAAGCTCTCACTCATCTGCTGAGTTTTCCATGCCCATCGCCAGTTCGTCCTCCATTTCTTCATGGGCTCCTGCACCTTCCTCAACACTTTTTGCTGATACTATGCGCCCTTGTTAATCCCTCTCCCTCACCATGACTGCCACCTAGGTGCCGCTGACCATCTGGACCTCGTAGATCTTGTTATCCCTTCCGCATATGACTCCTCCTGTACTTCCTCCCCTTCCTCTTGTCCCAACACCTGACTCCGAATAATAATTACAGTGTGCTCCATCATGTAGATGACCAGAATTGTCATGCTGAGAATGGCATTGCCAGTGCTAATCATCTTCGTCGACATTTGTAAACTGTGTAGAAGGGTGCATAGGTCCTTGATCTGACACCACTCCAGCAGCGTGATCTGCACCACCTCTGGATCAAGTTATCCCAGGCTATATGTCATAACGTATTGCAGCAGGGTTCGGCGGTGCTGCCACAAATGCTACGAAAGTTGTTGAGCTGCTGTGTGCGCACGATGGAAGTGAGCACATAGCGAGCGTGCCCGCTGCACAAGGCCATGTAGGCCGGGATGGTGTTTTAAAAATTGCTGGAGAATTAGGCTCAACACGTGAGCCATACAAAGCACGTGTGTCACATTGCCCTGACGATGGCCCTCAGCCAGGTTTGCATCATTGCCGCACACGGCTGTTAAGTCACCAACGGAGTCCGCTCCGTCAATTTGTACTCCGGTCGCCAAGTGACAACGTGTTCCTTTCATGCATAGTGGTGATGATGGGAGAGGAGTCGATGCCAGCGGCGCAGGTGGATGCAGGTTATGCTCACCCACTGGGCTGCATTACCTTGACAGATGCAGAATCTCTGGCTGAATGTAGCTGGTGGGTATCTCACAGATGAAGTACCATCATTCAGCTACAACCAATGGGAAGACACCACACCCTTTTTTATGCCCATCCTGTCTGCAGACCACTGCCAGACATAGCTATGAACCTCTGGTTACTTTTACCCCCAGTTCAGTTTTATGATTTTGTGTGCTTGTTACCTGACTACTTTTCCTGCTTGCTGTTTATGTACCTTGTTGGCCGATCCGCATTTCACCTCTGCTTGTTTTCTGATTAAGTCCTGGCCGTCCCATTCTGTTCCTCTTCCTCAATTAATGTTTTGACCCTGCCTGACTACTATTCTCTGGAACTGCAGCCTTCCACAGGTATTGATCACCTTGGGCCCTGTGTAATTCCTAATCCCTGTATAGGGGTTAAAGGGTTTCAGGGTTCTAGAGGTCCTGCTTGGTGAGTGGCTTACCTCTAGCCTATCATTTACAGCCCATCTGAGTGTGTGGATCAAGGAAGGCGTTACACCGTGCTCTTTGCAGAAGGCCATGTGGGCCAGGATAGTGCTTTAAAAATTGCTGGACAACCAGGTTTAACACGTGAGCCACACAAGGCACGTGTGTCACATTGTCACAGCGAAGGGCCGCACCCATGTTTGCATCATTGTCGCACCCGGCCTTCCCTGGCTGCTGGTTGAGTGTAGACAACCATTGATGAAACTCGGTCTCACTCTCCAGAGCTAACCGTCCACAATTCCTCAGCGGTGTCTCACATTTCCCCTACATTTCAAAGTAAACATTTGACCGCCTGATGGCCTTGAGCTCTGCTGCCAGCATAGTAAGGAGGTGTGTGGTATTCCTTGTGCGCAGTTACAAGGAAGGGTGGCCTGACCACACAGGGTTTGGGCCAAGGTGGAGGACCCACACGAGGTTGAAGAGGCAGAAGCAGTGTATTAACTTCTACATACAGAAGAAGGATTGACACAACTCAAGGGGACGGCAAGACTTGTACAGCAGACCCTTCTCCATCTCTCCCCACAGTAACCCATTGCCCAGTCAGCGACATGTAACGCCCCTGTCCATGCTTACTGGGCCAATTATCTGTGGTGAAATGCACCCTGTCACACAGAGTTTCTCAAGGAATCAGTGATGTTTAGTGCGACATGCTGGTGTAGCGCGTGCTGTTGGAGAAGGAGTGGAGCCTGGGCATCGGCTCTTGGGGCACTGCGATGGGCATAAGGTCTCGAAAATCCTCGGTTAAAGAGGTTGGAAAGGCAGCATTTTTGTAGCCAACAGTTTGCAGATGCTGAAAGTCAACCTCCAAGCCATGTCATGCCCTTCTAAAAGCATGTAAAACACAGCGAGGGGACTCCAACCACAGTCTCCCTCGTTTCCACTAACTGGGCCACACACACCCCACTTAACTGGTATCAGTTGACCCCCCTTTTGAAAAAGATGTTTTGTATGAAGCACTCTCAAAAATACGCGTGCCTTTCCCGTCCCCTGGCTGACCCAGGGGAAGAAAAGTCCTCTGAGAGCCATGACTTGTTCATCTTGGTTCTTTTAGAAACACAGCGAGGGGACTCCAACCACAGTCTCCCTCGTTTCCACTAACTGGGCCACACACACCCCACTTGACTGGCATCAGTTGACCCAATTTTCAAGATGAAAAAGATGCTTTACATGAAGCACTCTCAAAAATACGCTTGCCTTTTCCATCCCCTGGCTGACCCAGGAGAAGAAAAGTCCTCTGAGAGCCATGATTTGTTCATCTTGGTTCTTTTAGAAACACAGCGAGGGGACTCCAACCACAGTCTCCCTCGTTGCCACTAATTGGGCCACACACACCCCACTTGACTGGCATCAGTTGACCCCCCCTTTTGAAAAAGAAAAAGATGCTTTGCATGAAGCACTCTCAAAAATACGCGTGCCTTTCCTGTCCCCTGGCTGACCCAGGGGAAGAAAAGTCCTCTGAGAGCCATGACTTGTTCATCTTGGTTCTTTTTTCAAAAGCGAGGGGACTCCAACCACAGTCTCCCTTGTTTCCACTAATTGGGCCATACACACCCCACTTGACTGGCATCACTTGATCCCCCTTTTCAAAATGAAACAGATGCTTTGCATGAAGCACTCTCAAAAATACGCGTGCCTTTCCCGTCCCCTGGCTGACCCAGGGGAAGAAAAGTCCTCTGAGAGCCATGTCCACATTGTCAGTGGACAGACACGTGTGCTTATCTGCCAGCAGACCCCCAGCAGCACTGAAGACAGGTTCTGAGAGAACGCTGGCTGCAGGACACGACAAGATCCCCAAGGCGTACGTGTCGAGCTCAGGCAATTTATCCAGATTGGAAGCCTAAAATGAGCAGGGCTCAAGTTGCACAGTAATGGCATCGATGTTTCCTTGCATATACTCATATATCTGTGTCTCCTCCTCTTTTTCCTTGTCCAGCTCTTTTGTTTTCGCATGAGTATATGTCCTTGTCACTTTCCCATGTGTTTGTGTTGTGTTGTGAGTTGTTTATCACCTTTTGGACACATTTGAGGGTGTTTTCTAGGTGTTTTTATGTGTTTGTGATTGCCTGCCATTGTTTCCTATGCAGTTCGAGTTCGGTTCGTCGAACGTTCGACGTACCGAACTCGAACGGGAGCTCCGTTCGGCGAACCGACCTCGAGCCGAACCGCGACCGGTTCGCTCATCTCTATTTGTCACCCATCCTGGAACCAATCCAGATATATATGTCCCTCATCCTGGCTTATAGAGTATGTCTCCCATGCTGGGCCCTTTCCTGGTACGTATGTCCTCATCTTAGTACATGTGTCCTCATTATGGGCCCATCTTGGTGTATTAATTACCCAGCCTAGTCTATATTTCTTTACCCTGAGCTTATCTTGGTATATATGTGTCACCCAAGGTTATGGGGTACTCGGTCCCGGGCGGTGTATATCTGGGGAATGTCCCTTTGGTGGCCGTTGCCCAGTTCCGTGCCCTGGGTGCTTTTTGAAAAGGGGAATATTTACAGGGGATTTGAATAATGTTCACACGTGACGCCACTTGCGGTTTTGCAGCTATGAGGATGGAGCCGCCTCTGCACAGTTTTCACTACTGGGGCTGGTGTTAGTGGCAGCCTGGATGTTAGACAAGCAGGGCCAGGCCCCAGAGGGTTGGTGAGGTAGGTGGGTGTGGAAAGAAGGTAGGCCACAACGGGAGTTTCAGTGTAACTGGTTCTTTTACTCACTGCAAGATGGAAACTGGTCACTCGAGGCTGGCTGGTCTTAACCGCAGGTCCCCATAGTCCCAGTACCGGTTTAGTGACCTGGTGGGCTTTTTTCCCCTGCACCTGTCTTTGGTTGGTGGGTCCCTGTAGCGTAGAGAGGCTGGGGGTCCCTTCCTGGTTGTCTTCTTCAGCAGTCCGTATGACAGTAGCGTGAACCCTGTGGGGTTGGAATCTCTGGTCCTTTTCCCGGTTTCTCACTTTGCTACTGAGTCCCGAACTTTAAGGTCCTTGATGGTCCCCTCACTGTGCAGATTTTATCAGGTCTGCTTGGAGCTTTTGCCTGACCTAGGATTCTGTAACCTATTGGTGCGTAGTTCCGGGAGTACTCCACCGTACTCCACTGGAAACTAACTGCCTGGGCCCTCAGGTCACTGTTCACTCCTGCATCTGCTCTCTTTCACTTCCTCCGTCACACTCCTCTCACCTCCACTGCCTGACTGTCCACTGTGTGGCCCTCCAACCTGGTCGTTTAGTGGACTGGATTGGCTCCACCTCTAGGCGGCCATACATTGGTCCGACCCTAGCCTTGTACCATTCTATGTGGGGAATTGAGGAAAAACAGGGATTAACTGGAGTATTTGGTTGTTACCGGCACTGGTCTTCTGGGTCCCTAGGGGGTAGGCCCTGCATCCTGGTGGGGGATGCAGTACCTTGTAGATCCCTGATTGCCTCAGGGGCGCTACATATATGTCTCCCAGTCATGGTATATATGTCCCTCATCCTGGTTTTTATATCCTTATACTAGGCCCCTTCCTGGTATTTATGTCCTTATCCCAGGCCTCTTCCTTTGTAAATATTTCCCCATCCTGGTTCCCATCCTTGTATATACAGTCCCATTCTAACACATAAAAAAATACATTCTACTCACGCTCCCTGGCTCCCACTTCGTGCAGCATCCTTCTCTGTAGACGGTTATGGATGCATGACATCCCTATCATGCGTGCCCAATCACATGCACGCCAACACCAGCTGCCAGCCTGTTTGGTCAATAGCATGTATTGCAGTGCTGGACCCAACGGATCCCTGTGCTGCAATGCATTTTAGATGGATATGAGTCCTTGGACACACATTCAGCTGGAGTAGGCACTGGGATTGGTGGACCCACTCCACCCCTGGGCCCAGTCTCTCTCAAGATTTCTGGGACCACGATCGTTACGCCCCTGAGTACTGTATATTTCTATATGGATTTAACTAAATGAACTGTATATGCACTTGTTTCGATAAATGGAATGTGTTTTGATATTCCACAAAAATATAGGAAGATGCTTGCATTTTTATATTATTGTATTCAGCAGTAAATGGGGAGATATTTGTAATGCACATTATTCTATTGTTTGGTACTTGAGAATATCACAGACAAAATAAACTGTTCACCTTTACTGAAAACAATTGTAAGCACAATGGTACACAAAGTTTTTTTTGTTATTGCCACTTTGTTAGAAAAAAAACAGATGTGTAATCCAAATTCGTTCTAATTATTTTAATCAGTTATTGTCATCCAGAATTCAAGAAAAACAGAAAATACCTACTTGCTATTCTATTATGATCCAGTTTACAAAATGTTATTAATTAAAAAAAAAATAAAACAGAAAACTCCTGTAAATAAAGGTCTAAAAATCCAAATGGACTCCTCTCTAATCATAGATCATTACACTAAATAGAGAAGTAGCATTGCCAATAAAATAAGACCTTTTTACCCCTGGAGACTGCAGACATACAGTGAAATATGTCAGGGGCAGTGTTTGGTTTAATTTTAATGACAATGCAACTCCGCTATTAACAACAGTAATACAAACAATGTTCACAATGCACAATAAAGGAATTTAAGATTTATGTTTTTTACATCAGCCTTGAGGAAAGAGCAAAATCTGCAAGCAGAAAAAGATATTGCCCACTAGACCAAAATGTGTAATAGTAACAATAGCAGGGACTGAAACTCAACTTTTACTAGTTATCGATAAAATAACAATAAAATGACAATAAAGTACAAGTGCAAAAATACAAGGTGCCAAAAAATCAGAAATGGAATAATCTCAGCCGAATTTCTTTTCCACAGGCAAGGATACCAAGCATACACAGTCAGGGCGGGCTGGAAACACCGGGGTAAAGTCTCAATTTGTCATGTATAAACAACCCTTGTCATGCCCCATGTAAAGCTTCCGCCCTAACAAGGGCAGCACCCTAGTGAGCTGTCTGCCCCACAACCATGTAAACAAGAAACGCCCTCCCAACGCGTTTCCCTCTCAGTAAAGAGAGTTCATCAGGGGAGAGAGAAAAGGGGGGTCTGAATATCAACCTGCAGTGGCAGGGATAGGTACAGCTTGGAGCAGGTACCAGACCTGTATGTTAGGTCCAAAAAAACCTGTGTGTGCAATGATAAACGGTGGTTTTCTCTCTCCCCTGATGAACTCTCTTTACTGAGAGGGAAACGCGTTGGCAGGGCATGTCTTGTTTACATGGTTGTGGGGCAGACAGCTCACTAGGCTGCTGCCCTTGTTAGGGCAGAAGCTTTACATGGGGCACGACAAGGGTTGTTTGTACTTTACATCAGCCTTGAACCTATGGCCCACTGGCGTAATGTGCATCAAAAAGACAAAGTCCTTATCGTACATTTAGTGCATCATTGGGCTATCAATGCACTAGAAAATAAAATGTATCCTGGCGATAAACTGGTGTAGATTGTAGTAAAAGTGCATACCAGTATCAAAGTAAATGTGTTGCACAAATGTAGGTCAAGACCCTTTATTAGGGAACATCCACTTAAAAAATTGTAGGGATTAGTGATGAGTGAGCACTAAACTGCTCAAGTGCTCGTTACTCGAATCGAGCAGGTCCCATGCTCGGATGGACTTAATTCAAGTAGCAAGTATAATGAAGGTCAATGGGGAACTCGAGAATTTTTTCAGACAGACCCCACTAGAAGGACTGAGAAGGGTGGAAAATCATCAAATGTAATGGCAACAGCATGTGGAAGATACCTGGATGTATTTCTGAATCCAAGGTCGCCGCTGTGAAGTAAATAAATAATTTAAAAAAAAGACACGGGTCCCCCATTTTTGGTAACCAGCAAAGTAAAGCAGACAGCTGCTGGCTGGTATTATCAGGCTAGCTGGGAAGTTCTATGGTTATTAGGCCCTTTGCCGCCTAACAATAGCAGCCTGCAGCCACCTAAGAATTGGTGCATGCTTTGCCCCTGCTCTCCATGAAGCTCCAATGTAATTTATGGTGTGCTGGTCAATGTCCCCCAAATTGGTACTACAATCTATGGAATTTCTCACCCATGGTAAGGTCACTAGGTTACTGATGTCAGATGACGTGAGAAATTCCGGGTCTGGTGATGTCCAGGATTGACCTATGATGCCTTGTTCTCATTTATTTGTTATATTAAGCAATACTAAAAACAACCTTTAGTGCCACATGAAAGACTAAAGGTTGCAAGTATAAAAACCCTCCTCTAATTTAAGCCCTTTCTCTTACCTTACCTGCTTCCAAAGGGACAGTGGGAAAGTGAGTCACGCATAGCATCCCCTGGTTTCATATAAACCCGGTGACGTGATGTGGCCTGTCAATCACAGGAATACCAGTAGCCAACACAGGTATGGCACTATCGTATCTGGCAGGAAATCCTTGCATGTTTTTTGGCAGTCTAAAGACTGCTTTACACGTTGCAATTTCGCATACGATATTGTATGCGATTTGCAACGCCCCCATCGTATGTGCGGCACGGGCAATTTGTTGAACGTGCCGCTCAAACGATTAACCCCCGTCACTTGTACTTACCCGTCCATACGACCTCGATGTGGGCGGCGAACGTCCACTTCCTGGAGTGGGAGGGACGTTCGGCGTCACAGCGACGTCACGCGGCAGCCGACCAATAGAAGCGGAGGGGCGGAGATGAGTGGGACGTAAAAATCCCGCCCACCTATTTCCTTCCACATTGCCAGCTGGAGCCGCGGGAGGCAGGTAAGATCTGTTCAATGTTCCTGGGGTGTCACACATTGCAATGTGTGCTGCCTCGGGAACATTGAATAACCCGACGTGCAATTCGCCAGGATTCAACGACGTGTATGCGATGAACATTTTAACGTTCAATCACAATCGCACGTACCTGTCACACACTACAATGTACCTTACGATGCCGGATGTGCGTCACTTACGATGTGACCCCGCCGACACATCGTAAGATTTATTGTAGCATTTAAAGCGGGCTTTACAGTTGTAAAACATGCGGAGCAAGGTTTTGAGCTCTTTTTCAAGGATCCGCGATAATCGATCAAAAAAATAAGCGTACGTGAGCCCCCAGATGCTCGATTAAGTATCGAGCAGTGCTGAGCATGCTCGGTCATCGCTAGTAGGGACAAAACATGTCAATATCTGTACAGTAGCACAAACACACATGACAAATTTTGCTACTTTTTGATGCCAGTTTTATGGCATACAGGGTATGATAAAATCCATACAATATGTGTAATAATTTTGATACTCAGTTGAGGGATTTATTTTTTTACTGTTACAGGACAACACAAAACAGTTTAGGTAAATTTCTTGGTCAGCCCTTTGTTAGAGACCACACCTGCATTGTGTTACACCACACAGTCTCACATCACACTCAGTTTCTGACATTCATCAGTTTCTCATAAGTCCCTACACAGAGGGTTAAGTTTCTTTGATTTAGACCCTGTTTTAAAGAGCCTATTTAATCTTTGGTCATTGTTTTAATATTTCAGTGGTTCAGTTTCCTAGGACTTTATTTCCATGTCCTTGTTGGCTGCAGTTCAAGAAGTCATTCTTCAGGGGCTTTGTCACTCACATGCTGCTCCTTGCCAATTTCAGCCAAAATTTCCCTACCGACTGCACATTCAGTAACCCACCAAGCCTTCTTCACACACACTCATACTGAGAGTTAGGCAGCCTGCCAATTAGCCCCTGACCCTCCAAATAGTTCTGACCAAGCTACTCCTCTTACTGTCCACTACACAAAGTCCGGTGTAGTCCAAGACTGTTAAGGCCATATCTTATGCGGGCATCACATGGTACGATCTATCGTGCGATCGCACGAGCGATCGTACCCGCCCCCGTCGTTTGTGCGTCACGGGCAAATTGCTGCCCGTGTCGCACAAAGTCGTTAAACCGCCGTCACACGTACTTACCTGCTAAGCGACCTCACTGTGGGCGGCGAACATCCTCTTCCTGAAGGGGGAGTGACATTTGGCGTCACAGCGACGTCACACAGCTGCCGGCCAATAGAAGCGGAGGGGCGGAGATGAGCGGGACGTAAACATCCCGCCCACCTCCTTCCTTCTGCATAGCCGGCGGGTGCCGCAGGATGCAGGTAAGCTGTGTTCATTGTTCCCGGGGTGTCACACGGAGCGATGTGTGCTGCCCCGGGTACGATGAACAACCAGCGCCATGAAAAATAAACGATTTTTTAAAAATAAGCGATGTGTACACGACTCACAATTTGTTTCCAATTCAGCGTCGCTCGGAGGTGTCACACAAAACGACGTCACAAACGATGCCGGATGTGCGGCACGAAGATCCCGACGATGCATCACACGATAGATCGTCTCGTGTGAGGCCCGCATTAGGCTAAAATGGCAACCAGACTTCACTCCAGTCTTTACAAGCAGCGATCTACAAACCTCATCTACAGGACCAGACAACAGCATCTCTCCAATTGAGAGAATTACCTCCAACACAAAAACTTTCCAGCTTTTTCCACTCTACTGCAAAATTAGTATCTTAAAGGGATCAACATCACTGCTCAGACCAGATGCACTGATGTCTAGCATATTGTGTGGTAAACTGAACACTTCCTGGCACCAAACCTTCTCCTTGTAAGAATTCTCCTCTACCCTACTTAATAGCAGTCATTCATTACTTCAGCTATAACTCTAAAGCCCGCTTTACACGCTGCAATGTATCTTACAATGTGTCGGCGGAGTCACGTTGTAAGTGATGCACATCCGGCATTGTAAGTACATTGCACTGTGTGACAGGTACGTACGATTGCGATTGAACGTTAAAACGTTCATCGCATACACATTGTACCTGTCTCTAGAATTGCACGTTAGATTGTTCATCGTACCCGGGGTAGCACACATCGCAGTGTGTGACACCCCGGGAATGATGAACAGATCTTACCAGCGTCCTGCGGCTCCCGGCCCACAATGCGGAAGAAAAGAGGTGGGCGGGATGTTTACGTCCCGCTTAGCTCCGCCCCTCCGCTTCTATTGGCCGGCTGCCGTGTGACGTCGCTGTGACGCCGAACGTCCCTCCCACTCCAGGAAGTGGACGTTCGCCGCCCGAAGCGAGGTCATATGGACGGGTAAGTACGTGTGACGGAGGTTACTCGTATGTGCGGCACGTTCAACAAATTGAACGTGCCACACATACGATAGGGGCATTGCAAATCGCATACGAAATCGCATGCGAAATTGCAACGTGTAAAGCAGGCTTAACCCAGAGGAATCTCATAACTTTGCACAGTAATAGCACTTTTCACTAGTCTCACCTCCTGTATAGCCACCTGTTGCAATAACTCCTTATTGTTCTTGCTTCAGCAAGGTAACCCAGCGGGATCAGCAAAGCATGACAACAATGTAACATATATACTAAATAATACAACATATGCACATAACTGTAAGGTGAAAAACTAATGGGAAGTCTATTTTCTGCAAGATTATGAATGTTCCACAGTTTACACTTGTTACATATTTACCTAATCAACATATATTTGGGTGTACTTATTAATACTATTAGTCAATTTTCACCCTAGTTCATATTGTCTGATAAATCCATCTAAGTGTTAGACTATTTTGTCGGTTTATCCCACCTATTATTTATGTTGTGCCAAAAAAGTGACCAAAACTTGGTGCGTTTCTTAGGCCGGCTTTACACGTTGCGACATCGCTAGGAATTGCTAGCGATGTCCAGCGCGATAGCACCCGCCCCCGTCACACGCAAATACCTGCTCGGCAACGTCGCTATGACTGCCGAACAATCCCTCCTTCAAGGGGGATGAGCATTCGGTGTCACAGCGACGTCACCGCGACGTCACTAATCGGCCGGCCAAAAGAAGCGGAGGGGCGGAGATGAGCGGGACATAACATCCCGCCCACCTTCTCCCTTCCGTATTGCTGTCGGGACGCAGATAAGGTGATGTTTGTCGCTCCTGCGGGTTTACACACAGCGATGTGTGGAGCTGCAGGAACAACAAACAACATCGTATCTGCGGTCGACCCGACATTATGAAAATGAACAATGCTACACAGATCACTGATTTTCGACGCTTTTGCGATCGTTTATAGTCGCACCTAGGATTTACACATTGCGATGTTGCTACCGGAGCCGGATATGCATCACTAACGACGTGACCCCGACGATATTTCGGAAGCAATGTCGCAACGTGTAAAGCCTGCCTTAGTGCATGGTGTTATATTTTAGACCCCTTTTCCAATACACTATCCAACAGTTCTGTGAGACCATGGTTCTTTGTCTTTCAAGATATATAAATGGGGTGCAAGTAATGAAAGACAATTTTGGCATTAATTTTTGTCAGAATTCTGGCACGTTTGATTAGCATGATCTACTGTCTTTACCTAAAATTGGAAGTCACATTGTGTGGTAAAGGTAATTTAGCATACATGTCCAAAAGTCAAAATAGGAAGTATGGCCATAGTGGTTAGCATTTTTATTTATCATTGAGTCCTACTACTGTTAAGCTCTGTGCCCACGTTGCGTATTTGCATGCAGTTACACTGCGTATTGCACTGCAGTGTAAATGCATGCGTCCTGCGTCCCCAGCACAATCTATAAAGATTGTGCATAATCCATGCGCACGTTGCGTTTTAGAACGCAGTGATTTGCATGCTGCCAAATTGCTGCGTTCTAAAAAGCAACATGTCCCTTATTCCGTGCGCTTTGGATGCAGGTCCCGCTCTGTCTATGGTGGTGGCTGCATCCAGAGCGCATGAAATCGGCTTTTTCACTGCATTCATTACGCAGTGTTTCTGCAGCGATTTGAAGCGCACGTGTGCTGTTCAAATCGCTGCAGAAATTTCTGCAGGGACACAACGCAACGTGGGCACATAGCCTACCTCCAGAAAGCTGATATTTGAGGCATTGTTTGACAGAATTCAACCATTTCTTGGCACAGAAAAGAATTTGAATTGATATGTGACAATTCAAATAGATGGGTGGGCATAATGGGATAACTTGTCTAAACGCAAATTGCAGATTTTACTTTCCCCTTTGGAATACAAAATAAATCTTCTTGAGTGGTTTGTAATCTTGATAATTAAGTCAATTTTGCTGTGTAGTAACTCCTCTTTTTTGCATTAAAAAATCTAAATTATCCATCGTAGAGTTCTAATACTTCTTTTAGAAATCTTGAAACTGCTCAGATGTATTAACAAATACTGTTTTACCTTCATGGTGAGAAATAAATATTTTTTTTCTTGCTTTTTAGGGCACCAGGATTGCTTCCTTATGAACCTTTCACAATGGTAGCAGTGAAGATGCTGAAAGAAGAAGCCTCTGCTGATATGCAAGCCGACTTCCAAAGAGAGGCTGCACTTATGGCAGAATTTGATCACCCCAACATTGTAAAGCTTCTGGGTAAGTATAATGTAGTTTAACAGTAAACATCTAAAATAAATAGCATGAAGCCACTGAGCCATTGCTGGTATCTTATACGAGTATCAGGGTTAGAGGTCATGGGAAGGGATAGTTCCATTCTGCCTCGTTCTGGAGGACAGCCCACTCTATCTTGCTGCTGCTCCTCCAGAACAGCACCAGTAATAGTTCCTGCTCTGCAGCGTGCATGCCTGGCTGCCAGAGTTAACCTGATCTGTCCTGCCTCACTGCTACCTAGACCTGACCCGCGCCCTCCTCTGTTCATCTGTCCCTCGTTTCCTGACTCCCGTTCCTGTCTGTAGTTGTTGTCCCAGTCCTATCTGTCTGACCCTGTTTCGATCTGTGAATCCTCCACCCCCGTACGTTAATTTGACTCCTCGGCCTCTGACCTGTATCCTTGTTCCCAACCTCTCCCTTCTGCCGTATATGTGACATCCAAGTTCCTGACCCCCTGGCTATCCCCTGAATACAATCTGTTTACTTATGTACTATTGACGAGACCTCCTGTTACAGACCCAGCTTGCTGACTATTCTATTGCCCTCTTGTGGGTTGTTTGCTAACTGCACTTTGGAGACCTCTCTCTCCAATCCCCACAAGTGAGTGTGATACACATCTTGTATTTTCTCCGAGGTCACATTGATGGGGTAATTGTAGTCAGACAGCCAATGTTTTTAAATGGAGCTGTAGGGAGTATTATGCACACGTTTCTCTAGTTAAACATATGGTCTGTACCAATTTCAGACCAAATTGATCAGTCAATGGTTTCCTGACAGAATCTTGTGAGATTCAACTACAAACATCAATAGGACAAACCTATAAAAAGTAGGTTTTGCTTCCATGAGCTGCCCTATAGGTATTACATCGTCTAGTGGTGTTGAAGTTGTCATGAATTCACTCCAAAGCTTCAAATCTGAGCCCAAGTGATCAGTAAGACTCCCTCAAGGGAGGGTCTAGCTGCATGTGAAAAATAACTATGCTATATTCACTATAAAATATCGTTCTGATTTTTCTATCACTTTATGCAGTGTGGTATGGGAATGTACTGTCGATACTAATGAGGTGTTAGCACTTCTAGCACTTCAAGAAGAAAAAATCACAGATGTCCATATAAATTGGACTGTCACATTTTTTTTACAATCATTTCCATACATAAAAGTGCAGTTGCTTCTCACACCAGGCAATTTGTTGTAGCCACCTAGATATTTTCCTTTCACTACCATTTCCATAGGACACATTAAGGGGTACTTTACACGCTGCGACATCGCTAGCAATTGCTAGCGATGTCCAGCGCGATAGTACCCGCCCCCGTCATATGGCCGATATGCGGTGATCGTTGCCGTAGCAAACATTATCGCTACGGCAGCGTCACACGCACATATATGTTCAGTGACATCGCTGTGACTGCTGAACAATCCCTCCCTCAAGGGAGAGGTGCGTTCAGCGTCATGGCGACGTTACCGCGACGTCACCGCAACGTCACTAAGCGGCCGGCCAATAGAAGTGGAGGGGCGGAGATGAGCGGGATGTAACATCCCGCGCACCTCCTTTCTTCCTCATTGCTGGTGGACGTAGGTAAGGAGATGTTCGTAGCTCCTGCGGTGTCACACAGCGACGTGTGATGCCGCAGGAACAAGGAACAACATCGCTACTTACCTGACAACGATTTTTTATTATTAAACAACCTCTCCAAAACAAATGATTTTTGTCTTTTTTGCGATCGTTTTAGGTCGCTCCAGCCTGTCACACGCTGTGACGTAGCTAACGGTGCCAGATGTGCGTCACAAACACCGTGACCCCAACGACATCGCTTGAGCGATGTCGCAGCGTGTAAAGTACCCCTTATTGTTCTTTGGATTGGAAGATATTGACCATTTAAATCTTGGATCATTAAAACACCACTCCAGTATTTGTTTTTTGTTTCTTGGGGGGAGTTTTTTTTTTTGCAATGCTGTAGTGGTACTTTTAATCTAAGGTCCTTGCCCCTAGTAATATACTCACCGTCCGGTGTTTTCACCTTTTCTCGGTGTCTCTCCAGTCCCACAGCGTCATATTGTGACCGCAACTTCTGTCACAAGCTTTCAATGCAAGTCTATGAGAGCCAAATGGAGGCTGTCATAGATTTGTATTGAAGAATGACTTCCTGGTCACTTCATGAAAGACGTAGCAGCTGGCTGGTCACAAAGTGAAGAAGAAGAACTGGAGCAGTGCTGATAACCAATTAGAAGCACCACGCCAATGATGAAATAAAACAAGCTGGAGTGGGGATTTAATTATAATATAAAAAGTATATAATATAGAAATATAACAAGACTGACACTGGAATTCATTCAGTCCTGAATGAATAATACAAGTTAAACAATACAGAACCCTATTTGTCCAATGATAATGCAGCTATTTTGGAGTATTTGGCATTTCATGTGTATTTATGATTGTACGTGCAGCTAAGAACAAGCATCAGCATTTTTTATGTTGTCTTTTTCCTTTTCATTTCCAAATGCATGAACATCTCCTATGACTGCATTGTTTTTGAGTTGACATTGTGCTGTATTCCTCAGTGTATTACTCAGAACAATCTGTTCAGAATACTTCGCTTGGCACAAGGAACTTTGGCACATTTACTTGATTTAGCAATAAGACCAAAGTTTAGCATTTGTTAACCCTTTATTCTCCATTCAAGACATATTTTGTTTAGTTTCCTTTTGTTTCTGTGTTTGACACCTCAATCTGAACTCCAGTGCACTAACTGCAGTCACCTTTAATGGAAAGCTATTATCAGAAAATAACCCGTTGTATAAGTCAGATTTTTTTGTTAAATTCATTTTTCACTAATTTTTACACATCACTTTTTTTACATATTACAATTTGTATTTAAATTTAAATTAGAAATCTTACAAATTTCACACTTGGCAGTGTCCGTGTATTGTCCATTGTGATTGGTGGATCCTATGTTAGCAGATGTGTTTAGAGGTTTTATCACATTGTAGCTACAGTGCCTACAAGTAGTATTCAACCCCCTGCAGATTTAGCAGGTTTGATAAGATGCAAATAAGTTAGAGCCTGCAAACTTCAAACAAGAGCAGGATTTATTAACAGATGCATAAATCTTACAAACCAACAAGTTATGTTGCTCAGTTAAATTTGAATACATTTTCAACATAAAAGTGTGGGTCAATTATTATTGAACCCCTAGGTTTAATATTTTGTGGAATAACCCTTGTTTGCAATTACAGCTAATAATCGTCTTTTATAAGATCTGATCAGGCCGGCACAGGTCTGTGGAGTTATCTTGGCCCACTCCTCCATGCAGATCTTCTCCAAGTTTTCTAGGTTCTTTGGGTGTCTCATGTGGACTTTAATCTTGAGCTCCTTCCACAAGTTTTCAATTGGGTTAAGGTCAGGAGACTGACTAGGCCACTGCAACACCTTGATTTTTTCCCTCTTGAACCAGGCCTTGGTTTTCTTGGCTGTGTGCTTTGGGTCGTTGTCTTGTTGGAAGATGAAATGACGACCTATCTTAAGATCCTTGATGGAGGAGCGGAGGTTCTTGGCCAAAATCTCCAGGTAGGCCGTGCTATCCATCTTCCCATGGATGCGGTCCAGATGGCCAGGCCCCTTGGCTGAGAAACAGCCCCACAGCATGATGCTGCCACCACCATGCTTGACTGTAGGGATGGTATTCTTGGGGTCGTATGCAGTGCCATCCAGTCTCCAAACGTCACGTGTGTGATTGGCACCAAAGATCTCGATCTTGGTCTCATCAGACTAGAGAACCTTGAACCAGTCTGTCTCAGAGTCCTCCAAGTGATCATGAGCAAACTGTAGATGAGCCTTGACATGACGCTTTGAAAGTAAAGGTACCTTACGGGCTCGTCTGGAACGGAGACCATTGCGGTGGAGTACGTTACTTATGGTACTGACTGAAACCAATGTCCCCACTGCCATGAGATCTTCCCGGAGCTCCTTCCTTGTTGTCCTTGGGTTAGCCTTGACTCTTCGGACAAGCCTGGCCTCGGCACGGGTGGAAACTTTCAAAGGCTGTCCAGGCCGTGGAAGGCTAACAGTAGTTCCATAAGCCTTCCACTTCCGGATGATGCTCCCAACAGTGGAGACAGGTAGGCCCAACTCCTTGGAAAGGGTTTTGTACCCCTTGCCAGCCTTGTGACCCTCCACGATCTTGTCTCTGATGGCCTTGGAATGCTCCTTTGTCTTTCCCATGTTGCCAAGTATGAGTGCTGTTCACAAGTTTGGGGAGGGTCTTAATAAGTCAGAAAAGGCTGGAAAAAGAGATAATTAATCCAAACATGTGAAGCTTATTTTTCTTTGTGCCTGAAATACTTCTTAATACTTTAGGGGAACCAAACAGAATTCTGGTGGTTTGAGGGGTTGAATAATAAATGACACTCTGAATAAACTTTTCACAATTTAAAAAAAAAATAAATAAAAAAAGAAATAACATTCTTTTTTGCTGCAGTGCATTTCACACTTCCAGGCTGCTCTACAGTCCAAATGTCATAATGCCAAGTTAATTCCGAATGTGTAAACCTGCTAAATCTGCAGGGGGTTGAATACTACTTGTAGGCACTGTATAAGTCCCACATTGCAGCTATAAGTTCCCTTACTGAGAGCCAGACTGGTTTGTCAAGTCTCCATAAAGAGAATAGTCTTCCCCGTGGTCCCCACATAGCTTCTCATAAGCCAGATCAGATACCCACACTTTGCACTGACGAGGGGCAATCACCCCGAAACACCGTATCTTCAAATTGGGATTCTGATCTGGCAAATAAATTCTAAGTCTTATAAAAAGGCTTGTTTAAAAAGCCACATTTAACATTTAGCATTGCTACTACCAATAGGTGGCGCTAGTGTTTATCTCCTTCCTCACTGGAGGGACAATTTGAGGTTTTATCTGTCACTGTAATCCTGTCTTTGATGGTAAGAAGCATGATGAAAACTCTTCCCGAAATGGAAGAAAATATGATGCTACAAAAGCCTCAGTGGCCAGTATGACAATGACAAGATTATTATTTTGTTTTGACTTTTTTACTAAGGTTGTGAAATGAAAGACAAACAAACTTTGCAAAAAAAGAGAATACATGTAACACAAAAACTTAATTTAAACAATTAAACAATAGGTAATTTTCTGATCATAGCTTTCCTTTGAAATGGTGTCCAAGGAGTTTTGCGCAAACTTCGCTGACTGTCAAGTCGACATTAAACTCAGTTGATATTGCAGATTCTGACACTCCATAAGATGGTTTCTCTGGTGTCTGAGATCAACACAGGCAAACTCGGACATCAACCTGCTTTCTGCTGATTCATAGACAGGCTAGCAAGCGTTAATCTCTGATAATCTGCTTGTGCCTTTAATCACATGTTGTAGGAAGAGCTATAACATCTACTCCCCTCCTATTTATGCTGGTGGAATCCTTCTACCCATGTCAGCTATAGTTTATTCTATGTTGGTATGTGAGGTGTGGTGTCACTATCTGGTGAAAGTTGTGCTTTAGTTGTGCACTTTGCTTGGAGTACTTGTGGAGTTTACCCCTGTTGTTTAGTACTTCCCTTCTGCTCTTGTTTTTCTTCCTGAATTTTATTGACTTTACCTGTGTGCGTGCTATGTGACAGAGTTTTGTTTTTTCCCTTGTCTATCATTATCTGTGGTTTTAAACACACTCCTGTCCTATCCTTACCTGGGGAAGGGGGAATCATATTAGTACTGGGCAATAGCAGGGCCAATATGGAGACTCAGGCCTCTCCACCATCAGGAATATCTCTGAGGTAAGGGATAGCATAAGGTCCCCCTTGCTTGAGGGACAGCTTAGCAGTCCCAGTTCCCTGTTATCCCAAAGTCATTGTGACAAGTGGTCAAAGAAAGTTCTATTTCCTAGGACCCATACAGTATGTAAACATTGGCCAGTACACTATGAATTTATGAATTTTATACATAGCATTCAGGTTATTTTTGAGCTCCAAAAAGTTAACTTGCCATTCTTCTGAATGTAGTGTCTTACTCCATTTAGAATACAAACTGCAATCTAGTATATTGACATTCCTAATACAGATATCTCAGAATGATTTTGTTCACAATTTTTAACCCCAGCCCTCTTTATATAATTTATTTGGGCACTGATTTATCAAGACAGTTAATTGTCTCACTAGTTTTGATGAGGGAGCATGATGGACTCATCAGGAGGTGCATGCCTCATGAATCAGAAGCGTCTGATGAGTGACGTGCAGCTCTGTGCACTGCACCTGAAAGTTTACACCATTTTCTGACTGGAGTAAGAATTCTGGCATAAGGAACATCTTGTTATGAATTAGCCGAGCCAAGGCATCACGCCCCTGCTACCCCCACCGCGCAACCTCACACCCCTGCTCCACTCATTTTGATGTATCTGGGAGAAACTGTTGGGAAATTCCACAAAAAACACACATTTTTGTGCAACTC
>NC_134353.1:523878283-523890307 GCF_048569485.1 Anomaloglossus baeobatrachus
TACCTATTATAGCAAGATTATGCATCCACCTATTATAGCAGGATTATGCATCCACCTATCCCTATTATAGCAGGATTATGCATCCACCTATACCTATTATAGCAAGATTATGCATCCACCTATACCTATTATAGCAGGATTATGCATCCACCTATACCTATTATAGCAGGATTATGCATCCACCTATACCTATTATAGCAGGATTATGCATCCACCTATCCCTATTATAGCAGGATTATGCATCCACCTATACCTATTATAGCAAGATTATGCATCCACCTATACCTATTATAGCAGGATTATGCATCCACCTATACCTATTATAGCAGGATTATGCATCCACCTATCCCTATTATAGCAGGATTATGCTTCCACCTATACCTATTATAGCAAGATTATGCATCCACCTATACCTATTATAGCAGGATTATGCATCCACCTATACCTATTATAGCAGGATTATGCATCCACCTATACCTATCTATAGCAGGATTATGCATCCACCTATACCTATTATAGCAAGATTATGCATCCACCTATACCTATTATAGCAGGATTATGCATCCACCTATACCTATTATAGCAGGATTATGCATCCACCTATAACCTATTATAGCAGGATTATGCATCCACCTATACCTATTATAGCAGGATTATGCATCCACCTATACCTATTATAGCAGGATTATGCATCCACCTATACCTATTATAGCAGGATTATGCATCCACCTATACCTATTATAGCAGGATTATGCATCCACCTATACCTATTATAGCAGGATTATGCATCCACCTATACCTATCTATAGCAGGATTATGCATCCACCTATACCTATCTATAGCAGGATTATGCATCCACCTATACCTATCTATAGCAGGATTATGCATCCACCTATAACCTATTATAGCAGGATTATGCATCCACCTATACCTATTATAGCAAGATTATGCATCCACCTATACCTATTATAGCAGGATTATGCATCCACCTATACCTATTATAGCAGGATTATGCATCCACCTATACCTATTATAGCAGGATTATGCATCCACCTATACCTATTATAGCAAGATTATGCATCCACCTATAACTATCTATAGCAGGATTATGCATCCACCTATACCTATCTATAGCAGATTATGCATCCACTATACCTATTATAGCAGGATTATGCATCCACCTATACCTATTATAGCAGATTATGCATCCACCTATTATAGCAGGATTATGCATCACCTATCCCTATTATAGCAGGATTATGCATCCACCTATACCTATTATAGCAAGATTATGCATCCACCTATACCTATTATAGCAGGATTATGCATCCACCTATACCTATTATAGCAGGATTATGCATCCACCTATACCTATTATAGCAGGATTATGCATCCACCTATACCTATTATAGCAAGATTATGCATCCACCTATACCTATTATAGCAGGATTATGCATCCACCTATGCCTATTATAGCAGGATTATGCATCCACCTATACCTATTATAGCAGGATTATGCATCCACCTATACCTATCTATAGCAGGATTATGCATCCACCTATACCTATCTATAGCAGGATTATGCATCCACCTATACCTATTATAGCAGGATTATGCATCCACCTATACCTATTATAGCAGGATTATGCATCCACCTATAACCTATTATAGCAAGATTATGCATCCACCTATACCTATTATAGCAGGATTATGCATCCACCTATGCCTATTGTAGCAGGATTATGCATCCACCTATACCTATTATAGCAGGATTATGCATCCACCTATACCTATCTATAGCAGGATTATGCATCCACCTATACCTATCTATAGCAGGATTATGCATCCACCAATACCTATTATAGCAGGATTATGCATCCACCTATACCTATTATAGCAGGATTATGCATCCACCTATACCTATTATAGCAGGATTATGCATCCACCAATACCTATTATAGCAGGATTATGCATCCACCTATACCTATTATAGCAGGATTATGCATCCACCTATACCTATCTATAGCAGGATTATGCATCCACCTATACCTATCTATAGCAGGATTATGCATCCACCTATACCTATCTATAGCAGGATTATAACATCCACCTATACCTATTATAGCAGGATTATGCATCCACCTATACCTATTATAGCAGGATTATGCATCCACTTATACCTATTATAGCAGGATTATGCATCCACCTATACCTATTATAGCAGGATTATGCATCCACCTATACCTATCTATAGCAGGATTATGCATCCACCTATACCTATCTATAGCAGGATTATGCATCCACCATATACCTATTATAGCAGGATTATGCATCCACCTATACCTATCTATAGCAGGATTATGCATCCACCCTATACCTATCTATAGCAGGATTATGCATCCACCTATACCTATCTATAGCAGGATTATGCATCCACCAATACCTATTATAGCAGGATTATGCATCCACCTATACCTATTATAGCAGGATTATGCATCCACCTATACCTATTATAGCAGGATTATGCATCCACCAATACCTATTATAGCAGGATTATGCATCCACCTATACCTATTATAGCAGGATTATGCATCCCACCTATACCTATTATAGCAGGATTATGCATCCACCTATACCTATTATAGCAGGATTATGCATCCACCTATACCTATTATAGCAGGATTATGCATCCACCTATACCTATTATAGCAGGATTATGCATCCACCTATACCTACTTATAGCAGGATTATGCATCCACCTATACCTATTATAGCAGGATTATGCATCCACCCTATACCTATCTATAGCAGGATTATGCATCCACCTATACCTATCTATAGCAGGATTATGCATCCACCTATACCTATCTATAGCAGGATTATGCATCCACCTATACCTATTATAGCAGGATTATGCATCCACCTATACCTATCTATAGCAGGATTATGCATCCACCTATACCTATCTATAGCAGGATTATGCATCCACCTATACCTATCTATAGCAGGATTATGCATCCACCTATACCTATTATAGCAGGATTATGCATCCACCTATACCTATCTATAGCAGGATTATGCATCCACCTATACCTATCTATAGCAGGATTATGCATCCACCTATACCTATCTATAGCAGGATTATGCATCCACCTATACCTATTATAGCAGGGATTATGCATCCACCTATACCTATCTATAGCAGGATTATGCATCCACCTATACCTATCTATAGCAGGATTATGCATCCACCTATACCTATTATAGCAGGATTATGCATCCACCTATACCTATTATAGCAGGATTATGCATGCACCTATACCTATCTATAGCAGGATTATGCATCCACCTATACCTATCTATAGCAGGATTATGCATCCACCTATACCTATCTATAGCAGGATTATGCATCCACCTATAACCCTATCTATAGCAGGATTATGCATCCACCTATACCTATTATAGCAGGATTATGCATCCACCTATACCTATCTATAGCAGGATTATGCATCCACCTATACCTATCTATA
This sequence comes from Anomaloglossus baeobatrachus, assembly GCF_048569485.1. NCBI lineage: Eukaryota > Metazoa > Chordata > Amphibia > Anura > Aromobatidae > Anomaloglossus > Anomaloglossus baeobatrachus. Next base: position 523,881,814 of record NC_134353.1, read on the forward strand.
GCAGGATTATGCATCCACCTATACCTATTATAGCAGGATTATGCATCCACCTATACCTATTATAGCAGGATTATGCATGCACCTATACCTATCTATAGCAGGATTATGCATCCACCTATACCTATCTATAGCAGGATTATGCATCCACCTATACCTATCTATAGCAGGATTATGCATCCACCTATACCTATCTATAGCAGGATTATGCATCCACCTATACCTATTATAGCAGGATTATGCATCCACCTATACCTATCTATAGCAGGATTATGCATCCACCTATACCTATCCTATAGCAGGATTATGCATCCACCTATAACCTATTATAGCAGGATTATGCATCCACCTATACCTATTATAGCAGGATTATGCATGCACCTATACCTATCTATAGCAGGATTATGCATCCACCTATACCTATCTATAGCAGGATTATGCATCCACCTATACCTATTATAGCAGGATTATGCATCCACCTATACCTATCTATAGCAGGATTATGCATCCACCTATACCTATTATAGCAGGATTATGCATCCACCTATACCTATCTATAGCAGGATTATGCATGCACCTATACCTATTATAGCAGGATTATGCATCCACCTATACCTATTATAGCAGGATTATGCATCCACCTATACCTATTATAGCAGGATTATGCATGCACCTATACCTATCTATAGCAGGATTATGCATCCCACCTATACCTATTATAGCAGGATTATGCATCCAACCTATACCTATCTATAGCAGGATTATGCATCCACCTATACCTTAATCTATTATAGCAGGATTATGCATCCACCTATACCTATTATAGCAGGATTATGCATCCACCTATACCTATCTATAGCAGGATTATGCATCCACCTATACCTATCTATAGCAGGATTATGCATCCACCTATACCTATCTATAGCAGGATTATGCATCCACCTATACCTATTATAGCAGGATTATGCATCCACCTATACCTATCTATAGCAGGATTATGCATCCACCTATACCTATCTATAGCAGGATTATGCATCCACCTATACCTATTATAGCAGGATTATGCATCCACCTATACCTATTATAGCAGGATTATGCATGCACCTATACCTATCTATAGCAGGATTATGCATCCACCTATACCTATCTATAGCAGGATTATGCATCCACCTATACCTATCTATAGCAGGATTATGCATCCACCTATACCTATCTATAGCAGGATTATGCATCCACCTATACCTATTATAGCAGGATTATGCATCCACCTATACCTATCTATAGCAGGATTATGCATCCACCTATACCTATCTATAGCAGGATTATGCATCCACCTATACCTATTATAGCAGGATTATGCATCCACCTATACCTATTATAGCAGGATTATGCATGCACCTATACCTATCTATAGCAGGATTATGCATCCACCTATACCTATCTATAGCAGGATTATGCATCCACCTATACCTATCTATAGCAGGATTATGCATCCACCTATACCTATCTATAGCAGGATTATGCATCCACCTATACCTATTATAGCAGGATTATGCATCCACCTATACCTATCTATAGCAGGATTATGCATCACCTATACCTATCTATAGCAGGATTATGCATCCACCTATACCTATTATAGCAGGATTATGCATCCACCTATACCTATTATAGCAGGATTATGCATGCACCTATACCTATCTATAGCAGGATTATGCATCCACCTATACCTATCTATAGCAGGATTATGCATCCACCTATACCTATTATAGCAGGATTATGCATCCACCTATACCTATCCTATAGCAGGATTATGCATCCACCTATACCTATTATAGCAGGATTATGCATCCACCTATACCTATCTATAGCAGGATTAATGCATTCACCTATACCTATTATAGCAGGATTATGCATCCACCTATACCTATTATAGCAGGATTATGCATCCACCTATACCTATTATAGCAGGATTATGCATGCACACTATACCTATCTATAGCAGGATTATGCATCCACCTATACCTATTATAGCAGGATTATGCATCCACCTATACCTATCTATAGCAGGATTATGCATGCACCTATACCTATTATAGCAGGATTATGCATCCACCTATACCTATCTATAGCAGGATTATGCATCCACCTACCTATCTATAGCAGGATTATGCATCCACCACCTATCTATAGCAGGATTATGCATCCACCTACCTATCTATAGCAGGATTATGCATCCACCTATACCTATTATAGCAGGATTATGCATCCACCTATACCTATTATAGCAGGATTATGCATCCACCTATACCTATTATAGCAGGATTATGCATCCACCTATACCTATCTATAGCAGGATTATGCATCACCTATACCTATCTATAGCAGGATTATGCATCCACCTATACCTATTATAGCAGGATTATGCATCCACCTATACTATCTATAGCAGGATTATGCATGCACCTATACCTATTATAGCAGGATTATGCATCCACCTATACCTATCTATAGCAGGATTATGCATCCACCTATACCTATCTATAGCAGGATTATGCATGCACCTATACCTATTATAGCAGGATTATGCATCCACCTATAACTATCTATAGCAGGATTATGCATGCACCTATACCTATTATAGCAGGATTATGCATCCACCTATACCTATCTATAGCAGGATTATGCATCCACCACCTATCTATAGCAGGATTATGCATCCACCACCTATCTATAGCAGGATTATGCATCCACCTATACCTATTATAGCAGGATTATGCATCCACCTATACCTATTATAGCAGGATTATGCATCCACCTATACCTATCTATAGCAGGATTATGCATCCACCTATACCTATTATAGCAGGATTATGCATCCACCTATACCTATCTATAGCAGGATTATGCATCCACCTATACCTATCTATAGCAGGATTATGCATCCACCTATACCTATTATAGCAGGATTATGCATCCACCTATACCTATTATAGCAGGATTATGCATGCACCTATACCTATCTATAGCAGGATTATGCATCCACCTATACCTATCTATAGCAGGATTATGCATCCACCTATACCTATTATAGCAGGATTATGCATCCACCTATACCTATCTATAGCAGGATTATGCATCCACCTATACCTATTATAGCAGGATTATGCATCCACCTATACCTATCTATAGCAGGATTATGCATGCACCTATACCTATCTATAGCAGGATTATGCATGCCACCTATACCTATTATAGCAGGATTATGCATCCACCTATACCTATTATAGCAGGATTATGCATGCACCTATACCTATCTATAGCAGGATTATGCATCCACCTATACCTATTATAGCAGGATTATGCATCCACCTATACCTATCTATAGCAGGATTATGCATGCACCTATACCTATTATAGCAGGATTATGCATCCACCTATACCTATCTATAGCAGGATTATGCATCCACCACCTATCTATAGCAGGATTATGCATCCACCACCTATCTATAGCAGGATTATGCATCCACCAACCTATCTATAGCAGGATTATGCATCCACCTATACCTATTATAGCAGGATTATGCATCCACCTATACCTATTATAGCAGGATTATGCATCCACCTATACCTATTATAGCAGGATTATGCATCCACCTATACCTATCTATAGCAGGATTATGCATGCACCCTATACCTATTATAGCAGGATTATGCATCCACCTATACCTATTATAGCAGGATTATGCATCCACCTATACCTATCTATAGCAGGATTATGCATGCACCTATACCTATTATAGCAGGATTATGCATCCAACCTATACCTATCTATAGCAGGATTATGCATCCACCTATACCTATCTATAGCAGGATTATGCATGCACCTATACCTATTATAGCAGGATTATGCATCCACCTATACCTATCTATAGCAGGATTATGCATGCACCCTATACCTATTATAGCAGGATTATGCATCCACCTATACCTATCTATAGCAGGGATTATGCATCCACCACCTATCTATAGCAGGATTATGCATCCACCACCTATCTATAGCAGGATTATGCATCCACCTATACCTATTATAGCAGGATTATGCATCCACCTATACCTATTATAGCAGGATTATGCATCCACCTATACCTATTATAGCAGGATTATGCATCCACCTATACCTATCTATAGCAGGATTATGCATGCACCTATACTATTATAGCAGGATTATGCATCCACCTATACCTATTATAGCAGGATTATGCATCCACCTATACCTATCTATAGCAGGATTATGCATGCACCTATACCTATTATAGCAGGATTAGCATCCACCTATACCTATCTATAGCAGGATTATGCATGCACCTATACCTATTATAGCAGGATTATGCATCCACCTATACCTATCTATAGCAGGATTATGCATGCACCTATACCTATTATAGCAGGATTATGCATGCACCTATACCTATTATAGCAGGATTATGCATCCACCTATACCTATCTATAGCAGGATTATGCATGCACCTATACCTATTATAGCAGGATTATGCATCCACCTATACCTATTATAGCAGGATTATGCATCCACCTATACCTATCTATAGCAGGATTATGCATCCACCTATACCTATTATAGCAGGATTATGCATCCACCTATACCTATCTATAGCAGGATTATGCATCCACCTATACCTATTATAGCAGGATTATGCATCCACCTATACCTATTATAGCAGGATTATGCATCCACCTATACCTATTATAGCAGGATTATGCATCCACCTATACCTATTATAGCAGGATTATGCATCCACCTATACCTATTATAGCAGGATTATGCATCCACCTATACCTATCTATAGCAAGGATTATGCATCCACCTATACCTATTATAGCAGGATTATGCATCCACCTATACCTATTATAGCAGGATTATGCATCCACCTATACCTATTATAGCAGGATTATGCATCCACCTATACCTATTATAGCAGGATTATGCATCCACCTATACCTATTATAGCAGGATTATGCATCCACCTATACCTAATCTATAGCAGGATTATGCATCCACCTATACCTATCTATAGCAGGATTATGCATCCACCTATACCTATTATAGCAGGATTATGCATCCACACCTATACCTATTATAGCAGAATTATGCATCCACCTATACCTATTATAGCAAGGATTATGCATCCACCTATACCTATTATAGCAGGATTATGCATCCACCTATACCTATTATAGCAGGATTATGCATCCACCTATACCTATTATAGCAGGATTATGCATCACCACCTATACCTATTATAGCAGGATTATGCATCCACCTATACCTATTATAGCAGGATTATGCATCCACCTATACCTATTATAGCAGGATTATGCATCCACCTATAACCTATTATAGCAGGATTATGCAATCCACCTATACCTATTATAGCAAGATTATGCATCCACCTATACCTATTATAGCAGGATTATGCATCCACCTATACCTATTATAGCAGGATTATGCATCCACCTATACCTATTATAGCAAGATTATGCATCCACCTATACCTATTATAGCAGGATTATGCATCCACCTATACCTATTATAGCAGGATTATGCATCCACCTATACCTATTATAGCAGGATTATGCATCCACCTATACCTATTATAGCAGATTATGCATCCACCTATACCTATCTATAGCAGGATTATGCATCCACCTATACCTATCTATAGCAGGATTATGCATCCACCTATACCTATTATAGCAGGATTATGCATCCACCTATACCTATTATAGCAAGATTATGCATCCACCTATTATAGCAGGATTATGCATCCACCTATCCTATTATAGCAGGATTATGCATCCACCTATACCTATTATAGCAAGATTATGCATCCACCTATACCTATTATAGCAGGATTATGCATCCACCTATACCTATTATAGCAGGATTATGCATCCACCTATACCTATTATAGCAGGATTATGCATCCACCTATACCTATTATAGCAAGATTATGCATCCACCTATACCTATTATAGCAGGATTATGCATCCACCTATAGCCTATTATAGCAGGATTATGCATCCACCTATACCTATTATAGCAGGATTATGCATCCACCTATACCTATCTATAGCAGGATTATGCATCCACCTATACCTATCTATAGCAGGATTATGCATCCACCTATACCTATTATAGCAGGATTATGCATCCACCTATACCTATTATAGCAGGATTATGCATCCACCTATACCTATTATAGCAGATATGCATCCACCTATACCTATTATAGCAGGATTATGCATCCACCTATAGCCTATTATAGCAGGATTATGCATCCACCTATACCTATTATAGCAGGATTATGCATCCACCTATACCTATCTATAGCAGGATTATGCATCCACCTATACCTATCTATAGCAGGATTATGCATCCACCAATACCTATTATAGCAGGATTATGCATCCACCTATACCTATTATAGCAGGATTATGCATCCACCTATACCTATTATAGCAGGATTATGCATCCACCTATACCTATTATAGCAGGATTATGCATCCACCTATACCTATTATAGCAGGATTATGCATCCACCTATACCTATCTATAGCAGGATTATGCATCCACCTATACCTATCTATAGCAGGATTATGCATCCACCTATACCTATTATAGCAGGATTATGCATCCACCTATACCTATTATAGCAGGATTATGCATCCACCTATACCTATTATAGCAGGATTATGCATCCACCTATACCTATTATAGCAGGATTATGCATCCACCTATACCTATCTATAGCAGGATTATGCATCCACCTATACCTATCTATAGCAGGATTATGCATCCACCTATACCTATTATAGCAGGATTATGCATCCACCTATACCTATCTATAGCAGGATTATGGCATCCACCTATACCTATCTATAGCAGGATTATGCATCCACCTATACCTATCTATAGCAGGATTATGCATCCACCTATACCTATCTATAGCAGGATTATGCATCCACCTATACCTATTATAGCAGGATTATGCATCCACCTATACCTATCTATAGCAGGAATATGCATCCACCTATACCTATCTATAGCAGGATTATGCATCCACCTATACCTATTATAGCAGGATTATGCATCCACCTATACCTATTATAGCAGGATTATGCATCCACCTATACCTATCTATAGCAGGATTATGCATCCAACCTATACCTATTATAGCAGGATTATGCATCCACCTATACCTATTATAGCAGGATTATGCATCCACCTATACCTATCTATAGCAGGATTATGCATCCACCTATACCTATCTATAGCAGGATTATGCATCCACCTATACCTATCTATAGCAGGATTATGCATCCACCTATACCTAATCTATAGCAGGATTATGCATCCACCTATACCTATCTATAGCAGGATTATGCATCCACCTATACCTATCTATAGCAGGATTATGCATCCACCTATACCTATTATAGCAGGATTATGCATCCACCTATACCTATCTATAGCAGGATTATGCATCCACCTATACCTATCTATAGCAGGATTATGCATCCACCTATACCTATCTATAGCAGGATTAATGCATCCACCTATACCTATTATAGCAGGATTATGCATCCACCTATACCTATCTATAGCAGGATTATGCATCCACCTATACCTATCTATAGCAGGATTATGCATCCACCTATACCTATCTATAGCAGGATTATGCATCCACCTATACCTATCTATAGCAGGATTATGCATCCACCTATAACCTATCTATAGCAGGATTATGCATCCACCTATACCTATCTATAGCAGGATTATGCATCCACCTATACCTATCTATAGCAGGATTATGCATCCACCTATACCTATTATAGCAGGATTATGCAATCCACCTATACCTATCTATAAGCAGGATTATGCATCCACCTATACCTATCTATAGCAGGATTATGCATCCACCTATACCTATCTATAGCAGGATTATGCATCCACCTATACCTATCTGAAATAGCAGGATTATGCATCCACCTATACCTATCTATAGCAGGATTATGCATCCACCTATACCTATCTATAGCAGGATTATGCATCCACCTATACCTATCTATAGCAGGATTATGCATCGCACCTATACCTATCTATAGCAGGATTATGCATCCACCTATACCTATCTATAGCAGGATTATGCATCCACCTATACCTATCTATAGCAGGATTATGCATCCACCTATACCTATCTATAGCAGGATTATGCATCCACCTATTACCTATCTATAGCAGGATTATGCATCCAACCTTAGATAGCTCTATCCTATAGCAGGGATTATGCATCCACCTATACCTATCTATAGCAGGATTATGCATCCACCTATACCTAATCTATAGCAGGATTATGCAATCCACCTATACCTATTATAGCAGGATTATGCATCCACCTATACCTATTAAGGGTGA